>NW_021319083.1:19289531-19322014 GCF_001605985.2 Dendrobium catenatum | reverse complement strand
GAGGCCCGAGAGCACCAATGAGATCCAGCTTTCCAAATCAACCAGCAACCATATTAATGGAATCAATCCATTAGAAGTAATCCATCAAAGAACAAGTGCTTCACCACCAAGATGAAAAACCAACAGCAAGGATCAGGAATTCTTGAAAATTCTCGATGATCACTCCACCCGAAAAAGCTCCAGCATCAGAACAACAGCAGAACCGTCCAACCATAAAAAGAAGAAAAAACTTAAATCAGTAGAGCAAAGTTGAAAAACAAATTGAGTTCCTAAAAAATTTCCCTTTTAGAACAAAGGAAAACCTTAGAGTAAATAATATATTTAATCCAAATAAAAGAGAGAAAGGTAGAACAGAATCCAGCTATCAGTTATACAGTTAATGAAAATTAGAAGATAAAAGGAAGCCAAACCATCTAAGAACGACAAAAAGGAAGCTCCAGGAAGTATCCCCATACAATCACATCCTTGTAGTCAACTCTCATAAGCCAATCATAAGGAGAATAGAAACCAAAATCAGTTAAGAGTATTAGAAAAAACTTTCTGAAGATCCTCAAAATTCTTCCATTTCAGAACTTTTATTTTAACAGCTTATTTAATATAGTAGCAAAGAGCCGAGGAAGGAGAAGTCCAGTTGCCATCATATCTCCTTTTATTTCTTTCGATCCAATGAAAATATACCAGAGAAGAAATAACAAAGAATATAAATTTTTTCTCTTTTCCAGTAAAACCATTATTATTATCAAAATAATCCAGTAACTGTAACAGATTGGGCCTTAAAAGAAAATTATCCATATGAGGAAGGAGATTAGAAATAACAGAGAAAGAGTAATCACACTCAAAAAATAAGTGGTTATGGTTCTCCATATGATAACAACAATAAAAGCAATAAGAATTGATGGCAATGTTCCTCTTTAATAATAGGTCAGCTGTTTTCAGCTTTTCCAAAATAGCCATCCAAAAATAAATCGAGAATCTAAAAGCATGGCCTTTGAACCAAATAAATTTATGCCAAGAAGTATCAGATAAGTTCTCATAGTAATTAGCTAAGAATAAACGATGAGTAGGGTTAGCTAGGTAAGACATCCCAGAGCACTGTCGGTTGCTTACCAATAGGAATTTTTAAAATTTCATCTAGCACAATTCTAGGTAAATCATAAATGTTCCCCAAAAAATTATGAGAAATATAATTCTTAACCGGAGCAAAGGGTCCAGGAGGAGGATTAATAAACTCAGAAATAGCTTTTCTATTACACCAGGGATCCCAATAAAAAGAAAGGTTACTATCAGTATTGATATGAAAGATAATTTTATGCTTAATCTTAATGGCAACTTCACAAATAAGTTTCCACATTATAGAAGCTCCCACAGGAGGAGGCTTCCAAGGAGAAAAATTTCCCTCTATACCATAAAGCCAAACCATTGTTACAGGATAAGAATCTCCAAATGAGAGAACAATTAAAACTATGATAAAGAGCCTTAATCGAAGGTAAACCCAGTCCACCTGCAGCTTTGGGGGTGCAAACAGTGGACCAGGAAATAGTATGTAATTTCTTATCATTAGTATTGCCATGAAAAAGAAATCTAGAGCACATCCTGTCAATCATTTTGCAAGAGCTTTTAGGTATAATAGCCCTCCTAATCCAATAAGCTATGGTATTAGCAATCGAGAATTTAAGAAATTGAATTCTACCAGCCATTGATAAAAATTTAATTTTCCAGCCATCCAGTAAACCAGCAATTTTGTTAAGAAGAGAATGAAAATGAGAAGTATTTAACTTCTTCAGAGAAATAGGTAAACCAAGATATGTAATGTATTGAACAGAGTTAACAATCCCCAAAATATTGCAAATATCCTCTTGATGTCTATAGTTATCATCAAAAACAATGGAGCTTTTCTGCTGATTAATACAAACAGCAGAAGCTTTTGTAAAATCATCAAGAATAATCTTGAGATTGATAACATTATTAGTAGAGTTCTCACCAAAGATAAGAACATCATCAGCATAGAGTAAGTGAGTAAATTCATGCCCATTAGAAACAATGCCTTTGAAATGATAGTTCTGCTTATCATGTAACCTACAAGAGAGAGCATCCATCACAATGCTAAAAAGAAGAGGAGAGAGGGGACACCCTTGTCTAAGCCCGGACGTGGAATTAAAAAATCCTTCCAGCGAGCCATTTAAACAAATAGAAAAGTAGACATTATTAATACAACCTTTAATCCATCTAATAAAAATCTCAGGAAACCTTTCATCCTCATCCGATTAAAAAAAAAATCTCTGGAGACCGAGTCAAAAGCTTTAAGAATGTCAAGCTTAGTACAAAATTTATTACTAGAATTATTGAAATCTCTTAAAATTTCATTGGCTAAGATGATGTTATCAGAAGAAGATCTATTTTTAATAAACCCGGCTTGGCTACCATGAATAATAAGAGGTAAAACATTCTTCAGCATATTAGCAAGAAGTTTAGCAACAATCTTGTAAAAAACATTACATAAGGAAATGGGTCTATAGTCAGAAATAGAAGAAGCATGAGATTTCTTGGGGATAAGAGTAATGGCCGTAGCTTTTTCCCCTTTAGGAAAATGGTCATATTTAAAGAAATTCTTCACAGCATTGCAAACTTTAATGCCCACAATATCCCAATTTTCCTTATAAAATTCAGCAGTATAACCGTCCGGACCAGGGGAGGAGCCGTTAGGAAAAGCGAAAACCACATCTTTGATGTCTTTATTATTAAAAGGACCAACCAAATAATTAGCTGCCTCAGAAGAAAGTAAGACACTAGTAGAAAGTTCCATGGAATTAGCAAAAGGAGGAACAGGAGTATTAAAAGGATTGCTAAAGTGATTAATCAAAGCTTGAGCAATGTCATTATGCTCCGTAAAATTACCATCAGGCGTAGAAAGGATTTTAATAGTATTAATATTTTTCCTATTTCTAATTTTAGCATAAAGGAAACCCAAATCCTCTTCACCAGCAGTAAACCAATTGACTTTAGCCCTTTGAAGCAACCAAGAAGCCCAAGAAGCTTGATAATTAGAAAGTAAATCATTAATAACCTTCAGCTGAGAGTTAATAGTACACTCTAAGGGATGCTTCTCAATCTCATTAAGATAAAACCGCTGCTTATCTTTAAGATCTTCAATGGCTTTAGAAATGTAGCAAGCAGAGTTCCAATTCTTTTTCTTAAGAAAAATTTTCAAAGTCTGCAAGCTAGAATAAAGGGAAGCAATGGGACTAGAAGAGGGGCAACTTTGAAAAGCATCCAGCAAAGCTTCTCTAAAGCCCGTATGATTAGACCAATAGTTTTTAAAAAGAAATCTCGACGGTTTAAACTGAATAGTATCAAAATGAATCATAAGAGGAGAATGGTCAGAGCATTGGGGAGTATCCACATTATAATAGGAATTAGGATAAATATCCGACCAATTAGTGTTGACCAAAGCCCCATCCAACTTAATATGTATGGGATTATCTTTCTGCTGATTGAACTAAGTATAATACAAACCAACCGAAGCAAGATCAAAAAGTTCACAATCAAAAATAGTATTATTAAAATCACTATATCGATTAGAATGTAAAGTAGCACCCCCTAATTTTTCTTGTTCATACCTACAGCAGTTGAAATCCCCAACTAAAATTCACGGCTGAGTAATATTATCAGCCAGATCTCTAACAAGAGTCCAGAGGGACTTCCTATCATCAGAAGTGTTAGCAGCATAAACAATAGTAATAAAAAAGAGGTGGAGGAGTCTAAATTAACTTTACCATGAATACATTGGGAAGAAATAACTAAAGGGTTAAAAGAGATAGAAGAAGAATCCCATTTAACCCAAATTCTGCCAGGGGAAGAAACAAAAAAATTGTTACAACAACCCTCATTCTCAAAGAGCTTATGGGGATTAACGAACCAAGTATCTTCAAGCATAGACTGATGAATCTTCACTTCAAGAACACAAAACATTTTCAATTTGTGGCTGTTAATAAGGTTTTTACAAGCTAGAATTTTTTCGTGCTTGTTAAAACCTCTAACATTCCAGCACCCAATAGAAGGAGGGCTCATTTGGATTTTGAGGAAGAGGGTTTTGCCTTTTTGGCAGTTTTCCCTTTAGTGGGTTTTTTGGCAGGAGAAGTATCCTTGGTATTAGCAGGAGACTTATTCGAGGAGGAGGGATGTTTCCCTAGAGGAGGATTAGAATGTTTATCCAAAATCAGCGAGGATACTTCATCAGTATCAGTTTCAAGTTGAAGATCATGATTGCCTTCCATATTGAGAATTTTGAACTTATTGTCAATAGGAATCACCGAATATATATGAGAGGAATTTATGTAATTAGGTTCTGAAGAAGATAGCTCTTCTGTGGGAATATTAAGGTTGGGTATGTTGTGATGTTTTTCCAATATGATCTTAGAATTAAGCTTGGAGATATTTATCTGATCAATAGTAATTTCATGTATAACAGATGGTTCAGTAGGAGGAGAATGTAATGTAAGCTCAACAATCTTCTCAGGTTGAATAGGCTGTTCAGTGGGTGCAGGAGAAGCAAGCTTGGAAAGAGGATGTTCTGTGGGTGTAGGGAGAAGAGGAGGAAGTTTGGAATTCGTGCGGAGTCTATAACGGGGATTTATGCTCGTACTTCTGCCCCTCATATTGGGTAGATTATTATTAAGCAAAGGTTGATTTGGTTTAGGATTAGAGGGGCAAAGATTAGAAGGGTGGATAAGAGATCCACAAGATTCACAAGGAGACGGTTTCCAATCATAGACAAATTTCAGAGAGAAGTCCTCCCCATCAATATCAATCGGAATTTCTTCCGGAAGCTTAGAGTCTTTGGAGATCAAGACACAAATTCTAGCAAAATTAAGTCTTGTACGTTTGGCAGTGAGAGCATCTACCATAAGCGGAACTCCAATAAAACTAGCGATTTTTGATATTCCTGAAGGTGTCCAAAGAGCAAGCGGAACATCAAAAATCTTAACCCAAATCGGGATGGAAGCAGACTCATCTCTTTTAGGTTTGAATTTGGGAGACCATTGTTGAAGAACAAAAGGTTTCCCAAGAAAAAACCAAAGTCCACCAAACCAAACCATATTATAGTCATCCAAATTATTAAACTTCAAAAGGAAAAACCCATCTGAAAGAGAGATTAAAGATAGAGATCCCTTAAGTTTCCATAGCTTTTTCATGGCTGAAAGAAGCCTTTCATAATACGGTCTCTGACCGATAGAATACCCAATAAGAGATGAGTTCCAGAGAGAGATACCTTTCGAGAGATCATCAACTTTGAAGGAAAGTTTTTGTTCCGGGGGAACAAAAGAAACAGGAAAAAACCTCAGATCTGTTTTCAGAAGCCGCAGTGAAATTGTTCGTCCATGGAGCCGGAGCAGCCAAAGACGAAGGATCGAGTTGCGTAGAAGATGGAAGAGGAGGAAAATCAGAAGATTTTTCAGCCATCGTCGATGGAATGGAGGGGCGAAAGCCCCCAGACGAAACCCTAAGCGCCGCAAGCAAAAAGTTTCTCAGAGAGGAAACCCTAAGCGTATTTAAATTTTTTATTTAAAAAAAAGGAGAAATTAATGAGTCATAATGATGAAGATCTAATAAATTTTTACTAAATTTTAATAAAAGATTATTAGTAAAAAATATAATATTCTTATTGAGAAGTAAATTAATTACTTTTAATTATCTTGAAATTAAATATAAAATATGAAATTTTAAATCAAATTATATTTAGATTTCTTCCAAATAGCTTTAAACCAAATAGAGCTTTAAGTTATTTTTGCAAGAAATTATCATATAATCACTTTTCTAGTTTTGTAATTATCTACTAAGCCATAAATAACATTGAATAGTAGACTAAGGCTTCGTTTGGGATGGCTTTCTTACTACTTCTTAAAGCAGCTTTTTAGAATAAAAATTAAAATTTTTGTAAAAAAAAACTGCTTTAAAAAGTAATAAAAAAGTCGTTCAAAACGAAGCCTAATCTACTACATACTTCATAAAGCTCAAATAAATATCTAGATGTTTGTGAGAGATACAAAATTATTTTCATAAAAAACTCAAAAAAAAAAAAAAAAAAAAATCTTGAGGTTTAGCTAGTGGAATGAATCCATTAAATAATTAAAAATACAAGAAGCCTATTTTCCTCACAATTAAAGGATATAATATTATACACAATTAAGAATAATTGTTTCCGTTATAGTGTGCCCATAAATGGGCATTTAAAACCCAACAATTTGATTAGATGTTAGTAGCCAAGCAATAATAATCGAATGACAAAAATTTGGTGATGACGACGGTGATTACTAATGGTGGTTGTTAATTGGTATGATCATCTTAAAATGCAATAGAATGTTTTAGCTCTCTCAGATCCCGGAACTTGCTTCAAAGATAAAATAAGTTCTATTTATGACTTTTTTAGAGAAATATTTGATAAATTTAATCAGAATTTAAAACATTCTATCGAATGATTCATATTGATCCTATAGATCATATATTATTTTTGTAGCATTTAAATGTCTCAATGATGTGAGAATTGGATGACCTTGGGCTCTTCTGATTTGTTTATTGAATTGCTTAGTTTGACTACAATCACACAATGGTTAATATCTTTTGGTCCTTTAATTAACGGTCAGATATTTCAAATAATCTTTAAGTGGTTGATTTGGGTTTATTTGCACTCAGATTAGATCATACGTGGTGTCGGTGAGTTCTTCTTATCGTGACGGTTAATTCGAGTATAAATTTGTTGACATTAGACTTCAAATGATTTAAAAATTAATTCTAAAATATTTTAAGTTAAATATTACCTTGAAATTGTGCTGATCAATTGCATTATCTAGAGGCTTATAAAAAAAATATTTTATAAAAAAACGTACCCAAAATTCAAGTGTTCTTACTCACTTATTCTAATGTAATTTTAATTAAAAATTAACTAACCCTTAGAATGAAGAAGAGATAAATATAAATGTTTATGATGATAAAACTATAGATTAATAAAAAAAGCTTTGAAAAGGACCCATTTATTTGGGCTTTGTTGGGATATGGGCTTGAATATTTTTTTTTTATTTTAAAAATTATTAATTACTAATAATTATGGATTCAGGAACTCCATTAGTGAATAATGAATTACCAGTTACCACTAATCAAATTCATTGAATTTCAATTTTCTAAACAGGTATTAGCATTTTAAATTTTAAAGCTTAATTACTTATTAAGATTCTCAAGTAGATTAATATTAGAGTTTAGTTGATTAATTAATCCATAGGTATTACTTTTTTTAAATATATTAGAGAGATAAGTGAAAATTTTTGAGGTAATATTTAACATAAGTAATCAGATCAATGAGAATTGGGCTTAAGTAGGGGTGTAAACAAGTCGAGTAATGACTTTATCGAGCTCGGCTTGTTAGTTAGAAAGCTGACCCGAACTCGAGCTTGAGTCAAGCTTAAAAAGCGAGCTCGTACCAATTTAAACGAGCGCGAGCCTCAGCAGTCTAGGCCACCTTCCACGTCGTCGGCCTTCCGCGACCGAGCAAGCCTCCACGTTGTCCATGGCGCCGTGGCAGACTGTCTGCTTCCTGCGACTGAGCGACCTCCCACACGCGCGCTAGCCTCATTCCGAGCTCAACATAAACAAGAGATAGATCAGTGTGCTAGTAGTGTTAAGGACAAAGTGAGGGTGCCAAACATAGGGTGCTTGCTTGAAGAGATTATAAGATTATTACGTGTAGAGTTCAGACATAGAGAACAGTTCTGTTTTTGTGTCTGTGAACAGTAAAAAGGCGTGAGTGAATAGTAAAGGCGCAGTGGTGAACAATAACAGTGCTTTTACTGTTCATAATCACAAAACCGAACAGTTCTATGTGTCCAGACTCTGCACGTAATAATCTCTAGCTTGCTTGAGGCCATAGATGATTTTGTGAAATTGTACATGCATGTATATAGGATGATCTATATCGATGAAAATTAAGGGTTGAGCGATAAGGCAACCTCAAAGAGAGCTCAACCAATTTCGATAATATATGAAAGTTTTCTTAGAGTATATATACGCATTAGGTTCAGTGTGTGTGGTGAGATGGGATAGATGGAGAGAAATTTGTAAAGAGATTGGTATTTCCCACCATTATTTGACCATTTGGTAATGATTTTTTTTAATCTTTTATTTTTAGGGTTTAGGCTTTAAAGATTATCATTAATTTTATGTTAGATAATGTCTAATTGACCTTAAATAAGTTTGGAATTGAAATTGGGGAAAGGACACATAAAGGCCAAAAATGTTCTCTTTGGAGCACAATGGCGCTAGGGGTGCTTTTGGGAAGAGATTTGAGGGAGCGTTGCGGCACTAGGTACGTGGTGGCGCCAGGCTCTCAGGTTAGAGGAATATGGGATCATATAAAATATTCAGTGTAGCGTTATGGAAGTGAGCATTCTGTTGTCGAAGTGCGTGATCAAAAAAATGATATTTTTATATAGAAATATCTAAATTTGTTCTCTAAAATATCCAAACCCCTGCCTCCTTAGAGACAGAGGGGAAGGAGAGCAGAAATGAAGAGAGTATTTCAAGGGCTGTGGAGTTGAATTCTTCCATCGATGATCGAGCCAATTTAAGGTTTTGTCAAGCACGAGGCTGACCTCTATATTCCTATGTCTGATTCAAATCAAGTAAGTTATAACGAGATTAAAAATGTATTTTTTTTTTAGAATCTTATGATGTTTTTACTAGCAACTTTTTATATATTATAGTATGTTTTATTCTTGATATTTTGACTATTAAGAAGTTGGGATCCTACTGGTTGGTTTTCTTTGTATGTTTTGACTAAACAAACAATTTCTAACATTTATAACAGGTCTCTACCAGTCATAAAATTACAAGTTCTAGGTTTAGGAATTTAATCATTCTATTAGATCCCGAGGCATCAAAACAAGCTTTGATATTTTTGTTTAAAATTATATTACCTTATATGTTTGGTATAACAATTGACAAAAATAATATAGCATTTAAAACAAACATAGTGTACAAAATGATATGTTTGGTCTATGTGTGGTAAATAGTGATACGGCATCATGAAATTATCTTGATCGGGCACGAATCTCGAGGCAAAAGCTAGTTGGAAACTTCAAAAATTATTACAATGAAACACATTATAATGGAGACTTGATGATAGTGGGAGAATCTAAGATTTTGTTTGGGAATGCTTTCTCGCATTAAAATTTTTGTACTAAAAAATTGCTTTAAAAAGTAATAAGAAAGTTGTCTCAAATGAAACATAAATTGAATTGTCAAATAATTTGTTTGACAATTGAAATTAATGAATGGCCTAATTTATATAAGATGGTTTTGGCACTACGAAAAAGCAACATAGTTTTTTTTTTTGAATTAAATATTTTTATAATAAAAAATAGTGAGAAAGTCATCCTGAACAAAACCTTAATGTGCATCAACTCTACACACTTTTTTTTCATGTTAGGTTAAAAAGATATTATTTTATGGAAAAATTATGAGAGATGATAAATAGGATGAATTAGTGTGGTCTATGTGTAAATCTACATCATCTTCAATCATAATGACATCAAGGACAGTACATAGAGTGTGAGGGTGAGAGATCGCAAGATGAACAGTGAAGCACTATTATCACCCCACTAACTGAAAGTGATCAAAGTGTTATTGGTAGTGTAATGGGCTCATAGTCCCGCATGTATGAGGAAAAATTATTACATCCGGTGAAGAAATCAGAAATCCGGATGTATATCGAGCAATACTGAGTGCTTGGTATCGAGCTCCAGGTGACGTGGCGCGTGGATATTGGTCTCTGGACGCGTTCGGTGTCCGGACGTAATAATTACTCATGGATGAGACTCCTTAGATGGAGTCAAAAGAGTAAAAATCTGAGGAAAATTGGGACACAACTAGTCAAAAAATTGGATTAATAATTCTGTGCGGATGCTAAACGTCGTCCGGAGATTAATTAGAATGTGTCACGTCATCTCTTGCTCGATACCGCAGCTCGGTACTGCTGAAGTGGCGCATTCTGTTTTTTCTCCGGACGGTGTTCTGCGTCCAATCTCCGCACAGAATAATTTCTTAGAAAAATGGGGCATCACGTGCTTGTCTAACCTTGCCGTCTGCTACAAGAACTTCACTGCGCTCAGACCACAGCTACCTCTCTCTTCTGCGACAATACTTCGGCCATAGCATTGGCCAACAACCCCGTGTTTCATGCACGAACCAAGCACATCGAAGTTGACTGTCATTACATTCGCCAATGCATCAAAGAAAAATCAATACAGATTCATCACATACCCACCGCAGAACAACTGGCTGACCTGCTCACGAAGCCGTTGCCATCACCCAGATTTAAATTACTTACCAACAAGCTGGTGCAGCCTTTAGATCCACCACCTTGAGGGGGGATGTTAGACAACATAGCTTAATATTGTATTGTTTCTTTACACGTGTAATTATTTCATTGGTCCCTTTGTATCAGGCTATTATCCAAGCCTATATATAGGGTCTCTGTATTCTCTTATCATTCATTGAATATATCACATTCTTCTTTATGCTCTGTTCTTGTATCCTCGCCTGTACCGATCTTGGCTTCCCTTCCATGAAGCTTTCATGGTATCAGAGCAGGATTCTTTCCAATCCTTCCTCTTCCCGTTAAGGTCTTTCTAAGTTTCTTGCTCTTCTGTCTCCTTCGCAGCTGCCATGGCTACGTCTTCTTCCACAGCCACGACCACATCTGAATCTAGACAGAGCTCCGGTAATTTCTCAGAAACGCAAGCTATACCTCAACAACTCAAGTTCTTGATGAGCCACATCAAAGGCATCATCTCCCTCACCCTCACCGCCGAAAACTTCCCCATCTGGCGCTCTCAAGTGTTCAAACTCTTCAAGGCCAATGGTTTTGAAGGTTTTCTTGACGACTCCTGCCTCTGTCCGAGCCCTCATCATCAAACGATGGCAAATGAACTATCCTTCCAAACGTGGAATCTTCTTGATCAGAATCTTGCAGTCGCACTGTACTCCATCATCTCACCCAGTATTCTCCCATATGTTCTTTCGCTTGACCATTGTGCCGAAATATGGGAAACCATAGCCCGTCGACTCCAGTCTAATACTCGTTCTCGCACCATCCAGCTACGAAACGAACTCCACCATTTGTCTATGAAAAATCAGTCCATGCCACAATACCTCTTATCCGTCAAATCGATTGTCGACGCTATTGCCGCAACCGGATCTCCCTTAGATCCTGAGGAGGTGATTTTCGACACCCTCAACGGCCTTCCGGTGCAATATCAGTCTTTCAAGACTTCTATTCGCACAAACCTCCAACCGCTCAGTCTTGATGACTTGTACACACTGCTCTGCAGTGAAGAGCTCAACCTTGCTCAAGAAAACACTATCGCACTTCAAAACCTTCATCTCAATGATCCTGCCACCGCTCTTGCTGCCTATAGAGGTCGAGGTCGCGGACGTACCAATTCCGACAAAGGTCGCAACACAGGTCGCGGTCGCAGTCGTTCCGACAAGAACTCTTCAAGCGGCATAATCTGTCAAATTTGCTCTAAAACAGGGCACTCTGCTATCAAATGCTGGTACCGGAACGATCCTTCCTATAATGAAGACTCAATCAAGACGGCTCTATTCACCCCGTCCGAAGCTACCACTACCACCGATTGGTTTCTTGATAGTGGAGCCTCCAATCACCTCACGTTTGAATCTTCTAATCTTCAAGCTGGTCGACCTTATACCGGAAATCAACAAATCACCGTAGGTAATGGCTATCAACTTCCCATACAGCACACCGGAAAAGGTATTCTCCCAACCCCCAAAGGTAATCTCCATCTTAAACATCTCCTTCATGTTCCAAATCTGTGGTTCAACCTCATCTCTATTTATCAATTAACCAAAGATAACAATTGCTCGGTCAAGTTTTCTGCTCATGAATTTCATATCCAGGACTCGAAGACGGGTCAAACTCTTCTCAAGGGACCTTGCCTTAACGGGCTCTATCCAGTTCACCCCTCCTCCGACATCTCTGGCATCGCTCTGTTCTCCGCTCAGACGATACCCAACCTTTGGCATAAACGCCTCGGACATCCGGCGCAGCAGACTTTACAAGTCATTAGTAAAATCATACCAGGAATTTGTAACAATTTTAATAAACATTTTTGCCAATCTTGTAACTTGGCTAAAAGCCATCGCTTACCTGTCATGAACTCTAATTCTTTTACATCACAAATTTTTGATTTAGTTCACTCAGACATTTGGGGGCCGTCCCCCATCACTTCGGTACAAGGTTACAAATATTACATACCATTCATCGACGACTACTCAAAATACTGCTGGACGTTCCCGCTTAAACACAAATCTGAGGCTTTCGACAAATTTCTTGAATTGCATAATCTAATCAAAAATCAATTTAACAAACACATTAAAATCTTTAGATCTGACGGAGGCGGAGAATTCCGAAACAGCAAGTTTCAAGCCATGTTCAAGACTACGGGTATGATTCATCAATTCACCTGTCCTCACACGCCAGCTCAAAACGGCGTCGCCGAACGAAACATCGACACATACTTGAAACCATGCGCAGCCTCCTAATCGAAGCTCATCTTCCTAAAAATCTTTGGGTTGAAGCTCTACATACAGCTGTTTACCTCATTAACAGTCTGCCCTCCCGACCTCTTAAAAACAAAAGCCCATTCAACATTTTATATCAAAAACCTCCTGAGTATAAGCACTTAAAAATTTTTGGATGTCTCTGTTATCCGTGGACTCGCCCATATAACACTACTAAGCTCTCTCCGCTATTAGTCTCCTGCATCTTCATCGGTTACGCCTCCGCTCAGAAGGGATACCGATGTCTGGATCCTAAAACCGGATTCGTCTACACCTCTCGGCATGTGGTCTTCAACGAAGGTATTTTTCCTTACCAAACTTCTATTCCATCCAATGGTCAGTCTTCCACCTCTAACTTTATTCCTCAACTTCTTCTGGTTCCAACTCAATCAACAACCAATTTTACCCGTGTTCCTACCACGGCCCAAGCATCGGACAGCATACCTTCTACAGATGTCATGCCAATTCAGAACTCACCGGTTCTCAATCCCACTCCAAGTAACACTGCTACGGTACCTCTTAATCCATTCACAAGTCAGCAAACTGCTCATCCTATGCAAACTAGATCAAAAATAGGCCACTCCAGACCAAAGCAGATCTTCAGCTTGGCACATACCTCCAACGACACTGATCCCACGTGTTACAAAGAAGCTGTCGGTTCCAAACACTGGCAACAAGCGATGCAGCAAGAATTTCAGGCCCTACAGTCACAAAACACCTGGGAGTTAGTTCCTCCTGACGCAGCACAAAATGTTTTGGGATGCAAGTGGATCTATCGCACAAAATACCTTGCAGATGGCTCGGTTGCACGATACAAGGCAAGACTCGTCGCGCAAGGCTTCAATCAAGAACAAGGTCTTGACTACACTGAAACGTTCAGTCCAGTCGCGAAAATACCGACCGTCAGAATCCTTCTCGTCATTGCTCTTCATTACCAATGGTCAATTCACCAACTGGATGTCTCAAACGCATTCCTCCACGGTACTCTCAATCACACTGTCTACATGAAACAACCAATCGGGTTCACCGACAATAATCATCCAAATTACGTCTGCCGCCTCAAGAAAGCGCTTTACGGATTAAAACAGTCACCGCGAGAGTGGTTCGCCACTCTATCCGGTCACCTTCAGACACTCGGGTTTCAGCTTAGTATCTCCGATCCATCTCTTTTTCTCTACTACAAAAACGAAATCCGTATGTACTTTCTTGTCTATGTTGATGACATCTTGCTTACAGGAAATAATCCCACTGCCATCAAGAAACTTCTGGAAAATCTCCATTCCACATTTACCATGAGAGATCTTGGCACTATTTCGCAATTCTTGGGTATCCATGCCACTCCCACAGATTATGGACTTCACCTCAACCAAACTAGCTTCGCACAAAGCATTTTGAATCGTGCAGGTATGTCTAATTGTAAACCAGTCTCAACTCCGTCTCAATTAAAAAGTTCCACTAATACTGGTCTAACCGCTACCTACTCAAATCCAACTTTCTATCGGCAACTTGCTGGATGCTTGCAATACCTCACGCTCACTCGGCCGGACATCGCCTACACCGTCAACAAGATCTATCAACATATGCAAAATCCAACCATCTAGCACTTCGATAATCTCAAACGTCTCCTTCGGTACATCCAGGATACACTGCACATTGGACTTCCTCTCTTTCGCGGTGATCTCGTTCTTCGCTCATATGCCGACTCTGATTGGGCCGGTGACACACAGGATCGGAAGTCTATGTCCGGTTACTGCAATTTTCTCGGCTCTTCTCTCATCTCGTGGAGTGTCAAGAAACAAAATGCCGTAGCTCGATCCTCTACTGAAGCTGAATATCGAGCACTAGCCTCCGCCGCCGCTGAAGTCACATGGATCCGCCGTCTGCTACAAGAACTTCACTGCGCTCAGACCACAGCTACCTCTCTCTTCTGCGACAATACTTCGGCCATAGCATTGGCCAACAACCCCGTGTTTCATGCACGAACCAAGCACATCGAAGTTGACTGTCATTACATTCGCCAATGCATCAAAGAAAAATCAATACAGATTCATCACATACCCACCGCAGAACAACTGGCTGACCTGCTCACGAAGCCGTTGCCATCACCCAGATTTAAATTACTTACCAACAAGCTGGTGCAGCCTTTAGATCCACCACCTTGAGGGGGGATGTTAGACAACATAACTTAATATTGTATTGTTTCTTTACACGTGTAATTATTTCATTGGTCCCTTTGTATCAGGCTATTATCCAAGCCTATATATGGGGTCTCTGTATTCTCTTATCATTCATTGAATATATCACATTCTTCTTTATGCTCTGTTCTTGTATCCTCGAATGTACCGATCTTGGCTTCCCTTCCATGAAGCTTTCATGAGATGCTTTCAATTTTTTGTAAAGATAGTTGTAAAGCTATTACGAAGAAAGTAAAGAGAAAACAACTTACCAGCACAATTTTTTTTTTTGAAAATAGCAAAGTAGTTAAAAAATATAAATTGTGGTTGTGATCTAAAAAGCAAAGAGTGAGAAAGGCGTCTCAAATGAAGTCTTGGACGGCTTTGTTACTACTTCTTAAAAAGCTTTCTAGTGCAAAAATTTTAATTTTTATACTAGAAAGTTATTTTAAGTAGTAAGAAAGCTGTCTCAAACGAAGCCTAAATGTATATCAAATAATTATAAAATTATATATAAATAAAAGATTTAGGTTTATTTGGGGTGGTTTTCTTACAACTTCTTAAAGCAGCTCTCTAGTATAAAAAAAGTTGTACTAGAAAGCTACTTTAAAAAGCTGTAAGAAAGTCATCCCAAAGAAAGCCTTAGACTTTTTTGGGACAGCTTTTGGGAACTTCTTTTTTTATTTCTTTTAATAAATTTTTATATTTAAAAGTTATTTTAAAAAACAGCAATAAATTATTTGAAATAAAGCCTTAATTAAATACTAGTATAAATGCACGTGCACATGGTGCACGTTAATAAAAACTAAAAAATAATATTCATATAATATGATTGCATGTGAATAAAATTTAAAATTTTATTTTATTAATTTTTTATAAATTAATAAAGTTATCATTATAATTAATTTTAATAAAGATCATATTATTGAATAACTTGAAAATTTTTCTTAAAATTTAATTGATACGTTATTTTAGGATATTTTTAGATGTTTAAAAGTATACTATCATATTATGAAAATTATGATTGATCATCCATGCCAATTTCTAAACGCTAAAAGCATTTTAATCCTTAAGGCAACTAAAACAAGAAAAAAGAAGAAAAAAAAATTAAAACATGAAATTAATCAAAGTGAGATAAACGTCCACTCTATCTCTGAATAAAAAATTCAAAATATAAATTGATTATCAAACAAGAAGTAAATTTGAATAATTAAAAAGATCGATATGCAAAACAATTAAGATATTTTTAATCTACACAGCTCCAGCCACTTGTAGATTGATTTTCACATCAATGATATAATCAAAGTATAAATGTAACCTCATATACATTAATTATAGTTTAGGAATGCATAATCAATTGTCGAACCCATAAGAAAGTTAAGTTCAAGAAGCATTGCCATTATCATCCAATTTTATTTGCATTTCCTATTTATATTTTAAAATATTCTTATGTCCTATTACAAACATACATCAAGCAAGCTCAGTACCCTCTTATAATAACCAATTATAGCATAAAATGATTTAAACAAACAATTTTTTGAAATTCAAATTCGTGGTATGTAATAAGGAAAGAGGTAAATTAAGTGACAATGATTTAACTTTTATTGATCAAAGAGATGAAGAAAATATGAAAATTAGGATGATTAATTAGTAAAGTAAAATATCAAGCGAAATTAATTAGTATTCAACAACTAACACACCAAAAGGAAATTAATTTTTTATATAGGCCAAATGAAAATAAGTTCATAATAAAATATTATATGGATCAATTGATAGAGTCAGGTCATTAAAAATACATAATACTTAAATATTAATGATTCCATCAATTTATCTTCACATCAAATATCTTTCAATTTGAATCAACAAAATTTATCAACGAAACCTTTAAATAAAAATATATGGTCCATCATTTATTGGAATTATCATTTGTTGTTTTGGATGACAGTACTATTACTCAATTAAAAGAAATGAACAACATAAGCACTTATTTTTGTTTTATCCCATCAATTATTTGCATTTAATTTCTTTTTGTTAATCCATTCATCTACATTGACTGACAAATAACTTAATAAAAAAAGTTTTGTTAAATAGGAAATATGTTTTGAATTGAATTTAAAATGTTACATATTTTCAAAAACTGAATCTCATACGGGTCAGTTCCGGGTTCGACCCGAACCCGACCCGTGACCCGATATTGACACCCCTAGGTTTTATAGATGTAAATTAGAAGACTTGTAGAATTTTTGTTTTAAGGGCATTTCATATGAAGTAGAATTTGATGTATTGATAATATTTTAAAGCTTGTGTTTTTATATGCTTGAAGAAGTCAGTTAAGATACCTTCTTTCTCACATTACATCATGCAAATATTTTTGAATAAACAACTTGCACTAGCGAAAACAACATTAGTTTGAACACATAACATGTTATTTTTTTCCATTTGACTCCAGGTTTTCAATAGTTGATATTAGTTGCCTTTGTGAAGGTCCTATCTATCCTCTCACCCAATTATTTCTCTTTCGAACCTATATGTTGATCATTCCCATAGAACCCTAGTTTTAAATCATATTCTTAATACCTTCAATGTTGCATCTTTCTTTTATGTGTATCGCTCACCTCACATCTTAAGTCGTTGACGACGATCACAGATCTGACAGTGGCTTCCTCGTTGTGCCATTATTATCATGACAATTGTTGTATGAAGAAAGACCAGTAACTTCTCCTTTCTGCACCCTCGATAAGTTGAATTCAATAAGATCAATCGAGTTCTTTTCAATCATTTAAATAGAGAAAATAGTTCCCCTGTATTTACTTCTCAAGCAATCAAGCAACTTAATTAATTAGAGTTGTGTATTTATTTCATTCAAGATTCTTAAAATACAAGTGACCCAAATATGCACAGTAGAATAAGTAGGATTTAGAAAATCCTATAAATCCAGAATTACTGAATCTTATATCAACCTTAATTAAGCTAATTAAGTTCTAATTAGACATCTCAAATTTTAATTAATCAGTGATTTATCAAATTAATTAAATAATAAATTATATTTAGACAAATTAAATAAAAAAATAAAAAAATTTAATTAAGATAATAAATTGTTAATGAATTAATATTAATTATTAAGTTTAAATTAATTGCTTGATTAGCAAGTTAACACATACACATATTAGTTCATATATGTAACTAAATAAAATTATTAGATGAAACTTTTAATTAATAAAGATATGATCAAATCTACTTTAGTTAATTAATTTTAGTCAGTTGAAATTAATATTCAAATTACTTATTAATTAATAGTTTATCAAATTAATTACATATAATAAATTTTATTTGATTAACTTAAATCATAAATAATATTAATTTATTTTAATTATATAATAAATTGAGTTAAATATGTGAAGGAGTGAAAAAGAAGAGGAATTTGTATGAGAATAGGGACGAATGCTAGGATTTATTAAATATGGAATTTAAAGTGGACATTGAAAAAAAAAGAGATATTCAAAGTTCAAATGTTCAACTATTATTGAACTGAATGATATAATAAATATTAACAATATTTTAATATGATTTAAATTATATAACAATAATATCATAATGATATTTTTTTGGTAATCGAACATTTAACATTTTAAATTGGGATACTTCACCATTAAATATTTTGAATATGATATTTTAATTATTTGTAAAATATTTACTTCAAATAGCACCAAATTCCAATTTAAAAGTTTGGAAAACATAATTAGAGATTGGTTGAACTTGTTAGAATTTCTAAACCTTTTATTTGAGCCATTTCATCAAAATCAAAAGGCAAGATTTTGATATATATTCAAACATATCGGTTTATCAAAAATCAAACCAGCTCACTAGTTTTTCAATTTAACAACCAATTCCGAGTGATTATAATTGGATTTGTGTAGAAGCGATTTTAGAGTTGGACCGAATTGGTCAGATAGCTGGTTCATAGTTGAATTAGTCAAACTGAAAGATCTGGCCAAATTTTAAAAAAACTTGGCAAAATAACACTTATATAAGGAATAAAATTTTATAATGATTGACGTACTTAGAAAATTCATAATGATAAAAATTGAGATTTGCATCTTATAGCTTTAACAAAGATTAGCACACATGCTATTCGCACATAAAAGCCTTAAGGATTTTTTCTATAAAAAATCCTTAAAATGAAAATTCTTGAGGCTTAATATAGCTCAAATTTATACACAAATTTGAGCTTGAAGTTACATAGATTAGATCTTCCACATAATTAAAGAAAGGTGGAAGAACAATGTAAAAATTCAAACTAGGTGATATGTGAAATACACTAGTGGACATCATGTATGCCACTTTGATAAAATGTTAAGGATATTTTGGTAATTAATTATTTACTATCAAATTATATATTATTAGCCCTTCATGTATTAAATTCTAAGAAAAAAAATTACAAATCACTAAAATCATTTCCATTTTGAACGTTATGCATTTCTTTCATATATAATAGTAAATGTATTTTAAGCCATTTTTTCTCAAAAGCCTAAAATATCCTTAATTCTTATAAAAATAAGGTTATAAATGTAATTTCATAAAAGTTAATTTCACCAAAAATGGATTACATATATGCATGCCTTCACATCATCATATGGAGATTGAAGGGGTATTAACTTAAGAAGTTCTATGATATTGATGTAATGGTTAAGGATAAATATTTAATTCATAAAAATTATTTTTAAATTAATTCCAAAATGGTTGTTAAATAATATAAATAATTCTTATTTGATAATATCACAAAATGAACACATTTTGCATTATAAAACATAATATAATCAATAAAATACATTTGCTACTCCATCCATTAAGTGATTTGGACCTACAAATTGGTCTCTTTCAAGCTATCTTGAGTGGTTAGAAAATTAAAATTCCAATTTTTTTCAGAAGTGGACCCTTATGATCTCCATTTTCATTGCAACCATTCTCTCCCTATTAGAGAAAACAAGCTTTCTAACTTCTTTAGAGAGCTCCATTTCTCTCCCTCTAAATGCTTCTTCTCAGATCGATTTTGCATAGATCTTCTTGACTGACCTATAAAATTATCAAAACACTAACAAATTTACAACTAATAATAATAAATAATATTTCTATACTTAAAAAATATTTAAAATGAAACAAATACAGTTTAATTTATTCAATCATTTAAATAGACATATATATAAATAAAATTTAAATAAAGAAATATGAACTCATTGATCCCTTCCTCTCACCACCATCACAAAAAAGTCATAGTTGCAAAAAGAAAACTTTTTAAATCTCCATTAAAAAAGAAGGGAAAAAAAATCAAATCATGAGATAATACCAATAATGTATATACATATTCCTACTTCTCTTCATGGAATAAATATGCACAGATGAGAACAAAGACCACGGAACTGCCCTCCCATCCCTTCTTCTTAAAAGCACCAAAGCCCACCCATCCCTCTCCTGCATTTCCTACCAAATATTAATTCCTCCTCTCATCGGCCGTCCATCTTATTCATTCATGTACGCCAAAGAAGAACCCGGTACCTCGCCGGAGCTCAGCCCGTATCTTGATCCCGAGCCTTCTCCTAAGAAAAGGTCAGTTCGATTGGTCTGCGGTGATCCCTTTGTTCTTCTTTACAATTTCTAAACTCTTTTCATTGGGGAAAACGACAGCCGCCGGTCGGTGCAGAAGAGGGTGGTGTCGTTGCCGGTGCCGGAAGCGGAGGGGCCGCGGCTGAAGTCAGGCGGAGAGGCCGCACCTCCCCCGGATTCGTGGGCCTGGCGAAAGTATGGGCAGAAGCCGATAAAGGGATCTCCTTATCCCAGGTGGTTATCTATCACTTGCCACTTAATATTTTTCTGAAGAGCTTTTTTTTGTTGATCAAAATTAGATTTTGGGATGTTTTTCCTTTGAAAAATTAGATTTTGAGATGTTTTTCCTTCTCGATTCATAAGCGCTGTGATGGGGAGCTTAGAGAAAGCAACGATGATAAATATTTGTTATCAGAGATAAAAAGGGATGATTTATTATTGTTCATACGTTTTATTTCATAAAAGTCTTAACTTTTTATTCACCATGGCATGGTTTGATTTCAAATATATCATAACGTGGAATTATAGTGATCCAAATTGCTCATTCAAACTGAAATCAAACAATTAGTTTTCATTTACAATTTTAATGAACAAACATTTAGATTCATTCAACTGTATAAATACTAGTGTTTTGATCCTATTCGATTCAATATAAATGCATGGAATATGCTCATCATAGTTCTAACAAAATGTCTCTGATCAAATTCAATCCTGAAAAAAAAAATTTTTTTGTTTATTTCAACTATTATCAAACAGCAAATTTTCAGTTAAATTTTTGAAGAGCACAGATTTAAGGGGATATTTTATATATATAATGGAACAACTGATTTCTTCAATTATTAAAATTATTATATATTAATAATTTTGATTGTAAAAATTAGGGGTGGACGAGGAGGAAGACGCGCTCTTCGCCGGACTCGGCGAGCTGCCAGAATATTCTGTTATTTCCCGGCGAGGATTTCTGGACCTTCAGATACGTGGCGGGGAGGACGGGAAACTGTGTGGATTGGAAGCAGCGGCGGCGGCGTGTGGAAGCAACGGATGAGTGGCGGTGGCGGCGGCCATACGATCGTTCCAGATTTTTGTTTTTTTATGCTTTAATCATTGCCATTAAAAAGACTTTTTTTTTTCTATACCGAATTACCTAATTTTGAAACAAATAAAAAATTAGGAGATTTACGTGCATTTCACTTAATATATTATGTATTTACCTATTTAAAATTAAAACAATTATATTTTTCAAATAAATGTCTAAAATAATTTTATCACACACAAGCCTATTTTAATTAAAAATAAATAATAATAATAATATATTTGTCCCATCCTATAATATTCATGGTGGTAGAGAAATATGAAATTTAATTTAGGGGGGGGATCGTAGTCGGCAGGACTATAGTCGATGGGCGGCAGGATCGTAGTCGGCAGGAGACAGTGGTAAAAAAGATCGTTGTCTGGCGAGGGAGGTCAAAAGGGCTGTCGTAGGCGGAGGAGGGCGGAAGGACCGTAGTCGGCAGGAAACAAGAACAGGGGTCAGAAAGACTGTTGTCAAGCGATGGAGGTCGGAAGGATCATAGTAAACAACAGGAGTCAGAAAGACCATAGTCATAAGACCACTGACAAAAGTCTAGGTGTTATTCGATGGTTTGACAAAACTCTGACTTATGTCAGTGGTCCGACGAAAGTTCGGGCCCCAGTCAGTGGTACGACAAAGGCCCAGCGAAACTTCAGCGTCTTGCAGTGGTTCGGTGGAACTCTTGTGCTAGGTGGTGGTTTGGCAGAACTCCGGCGTCGGGCAGTGGTCCGGTGGAAGCTCGCTTCGGGTGTGGTCCGGCATAATTCTGGCGTCAAGTGGTGGTCTAGCAGAACTCCGGCGTCGGGCGGTGGTCAGATGGAACTACAACATCAGGTGGTGGTCCAGCAAAAGTCTGAGTCTCAGGTAGTGTTCCTGCGAAAGTCCGGGCCTTAGGTGGTCGAGGAGGAGCAAGGAGGCAAGAGCGATCTCCGATCTCTCTCTTGTTTCCTTTGGCTTGGGGTCCCTTTTCAAGAGGAATGAGGTGTCTATTTATATATTTTCTAGAGTGACATGACCAGTAAATAGGAGGAAGATTAAGGGTAAATGGGGAGTAGTTTGGATGAATGGCCAATATTGAATCTCTTGATCATTGACCATTTGCTGGACATTTGAAGGTCTTAAAGATGTCAGAATTTGGTTATCTTGGGATCGTTGGATTTGTCTCGTCGAGCCGCTCGATTCGACTATAAGCATGTCACGTTTGGAAATCGTTTGGTAGTCCAAATTGTGGTTTGAACCTTTCAATAGTGTTTTAGACCCTTGATTTGGACCCATTTGGGGTTGGATTGAGTCGAATTTGGTGTCGTTGGGTTTGTATTTTCGAGACATTCAGTTTGACCATAAGTTTGCTGAAATCAGAGTTCGGATGGTCCCAACTTTAATTTCGGAAGTGTCCAACTTGAATTTGCCTCAACATTTGTGCACGATCAAGATAAATTTGCCCCTAGAGGGCCCCCTAACTCCACTCATGATATATATATATCCGACAACCCAAGAAGGTCTTGATGAGTTGGGTTGTTGAAGTTACAGCGAGATCTTACTATATATTTGAAAGGAGCCTAAGAAGGTTTGAGAGAAAAAAAAAGGAGCCGTGGATGAGTGATTTTATTCACATGAGAATTTATAGAAGACTTTATTTTGTTGAGAGAAAGGGTGAGTCAAATGTGAGATTGTATGGATTCCGAAAGAGGAGTTCAATGATAGAAATTTGATAAAAAAAAATATGAAGTCAAAGCCAAAGATGTTCTAATGAGAAACTTGAGTGAGTTTTAGTAAGAACCTAAAAATGATGGGTGAGTACTATCGACAAGCAATCGTGATATTCAATAAGAGAGTTTTTGTCAAATGAGTGATTTCATGAGTCTTTGTGAAACCTCGATGTTTGAGTAGAACTTATCAATCTATGTGACTTGATGAGATTTAACTCTTGAATGAGAGAAAAGGGTAGTTGGTGACCCGAGGAATTATATGACTTCAAGCTTCAAGAGTTGCACGAGCGAATTAAGATTGTTCACAATTAATGAGTTATAGAAATCAATTTAGGCTTCGTTTGGGACAACTTTTTTATTGCTTTTAAAATAGAGTTTTAATACAAAAACTTTAACCCAAACAAAGTCTTAAGCTTGTTGGTCAATTTGATCAAGCGGATCTACGTGAATATAGGTGTAGATTAAGGCTTCGTTTGGGATAGTTTTTTGCTGCTTCTTAAATTAATCAGCTTTTTAGTACAAAAATTTTCATTTTTGTATTAAAAAGCTGCTTTAAGAAGCTGGAAGAAAGCCGTCCCAAACTAAGCCGAACTCCCCAATTCCCTTTTTGATTCCGCGTAGCAATTAAAAAAAAAAGAATAATTTTGAAATTTCTAATTTTTCCTTCGATGAATCATTGAATTTAATCATTTAATAATGATAAATTATTTAAAAAAAAAAAACATTCTTATCAAATATGAATTTTGATGTAATTATTTATCACAAATAACTCTTAACATTTTAAATGGAAATGTTCATGCTTTATATAATCATTTTAATTATTCCACAAGAAACTCTATGTAAGGGCTTATTGTCACATAGGCAAAGGATGGCACAATACAACAAGGGTAAGTAAAGAGAACCCTACTCCATTTAAAGGGAAATATCCACTCTCTATTAGCCTAAAGATCTAACTTCAATAACTTGGACTTCTATCACACCAAACAAAATATGAAGGACTCATATCATTCTCATGGATATTTGAAAGACTTGATCTCCCTTTAAGAAAAAAGCCTAAAAAATCTCAATCATTCGTTATATACCACAAAAGATCCTCTTAATCAAGCTCTCATATTGATGCATATTAGAATAGAAAAATTTTTAAATTAAATTTGAGACCGGGAACCATCTCAATTCTAATTTCAACAAACTTACAATCAAATTAAATGAATTATTGAGATGAACTAATCAACAGTGAAAGAGATTTGATTTGAGCCAAGTGAGCCTAAATCAAGTGACTGAAGCTTGATTAATTTTCAACGAGATGAATCCAATGAGCCTAAGAATGCTTAATTCTGACATTATGAAAATACTGAAATAGTAAAAGAATGATTTATAATAAAAGAAATTAATATTGATCGTTTAATAGAGAAGCATTCGCTAAACTTTCAACCAATTTTTATAAACTAACAAATCACAAAATATTTTCAAAATCTATTATCAACGAACGAATAAATTAAACAAAGTCATTTTCATATGACTTTTGATATTTTGCGCTATTTTAAGAACATTTGTAACTAAATTCTTAATAATTTTCATCTCAAATGATTTAGGGACTCTATTTAAGTGAAATTATGATCAAGGAGAGAAATATGAATTTTTGGCCCTTATAGTAGTTCATATTGATGTAGAAAGAGTTATCGTACCTTGAAATTTTCATAAATTTATAATTTTATGTTCCAATATTTTCACAATCATACTATTTTCTGACTCCAAAATTTTGATATGAAAATTTATCTAATCAAATATAGATTTTAATGAAAGTTTTATATCCGGAAGAACCTAAAAATTTGATCTAAAAATTTCATGAATTAATTATGAGATAGTATAATAAAATTCTATTTTAGCTAATTTATAGGCAAAATAATAAAATTGGATGAGACAAACCCAATCATACCTAGAATGCATGGATATGAGTGACTGAGTCTAAGGCTTCGTTTGGAACAACTTTCTAACTTTTTATGAAGCAGTATTTTAATACAAAAATTTCTAATTTAAAAAAATTTTGTACTAAAACATTGCTTCATAAAATAGTAAAAAAAAAATATCTCAAACAAAATCTAAATCTAGTACTCTTAAACATAATTAAAATTTTTTTGAGGTCATTTAAGGCTAAATGCCATCCAATTTTTATTTATTTATATTTAAAATAAGAATCTTGACATGTCAAATTTGAAGAGCCCAATATTGCATGATTTTGAGTTTATTAAAGCACTAAGTTATCCATATAAACTTCTCTATAATGTCACTTGGAGAGTATAAATTTTTATATAAATTTATAAAGAATTAAAGCCCTTGCACATAAGAGGATTTTTTTGAAATAAAAAAAATAAAAAAGAGGATTTTTAGTGGAGAGAATTCGAAAGCCCCGGCACCTATTGTTTAATTTTTCATGTTTCACCCAATCTCCCCTCCTACAAAGGGAATGATCGAACTAACCGTCAAACCTAGACTAAATTCCAACATTCTCCATCAATCATAGCTCAACCTTATAATGGCCAATGTCAATCAACCAGTGAAGCTAGCCCAATGTTCATCTTGTCAATTGTCAGGCCTTCCTTACCTCTATCAGCTCAATACAATGACAACTCTAATACCTCAAGCCTTGCTATACTACCATCACATAAGATATCATTAACCATCCATGATCATTGTATTGTATTAATGCATTTCTAGTTATGGAGAAGTACACCACTGTTTAATAGTTGACTCACATTAATGAAATTATTTCGACCATTAGCCAGATATCATGATTCCTCCCCCGTTACAACTATCTATTCATATGAATTTTTTTTGTACTATAATAAGATAGATAAATGATCATTCTACTATGAAGAATATTCTAATCTACAACAAATATTCTAACATAGATTTCTTTGATAATCAAAATTTTATTTATAATTGTATTACTCCTTTTAAATTAGGTCAATAGTTATATAAAATAAAATAAAATAAAAATATTTCCCTTAACATTTATGTCATCTAAGAACCTTTCAATTTTTTTTTCTTAAAAAATTTTAAAAATGTGCTTTCAAATTATGAGATTAATTTAAATAAATAAATAAATAGACAAAAGAGTGGTTAGAATCCCTCCTCCCATGAGGGATGATAAAAGCTTGGTTCAATGTACCTTGATTGAATTGCCGGCCTTCATTTTTATAATTTCTTTTATTTTCTATGATAATATAATATTCATCATTAATGATGATGTGATCATAGACTTCTCATGATATCTTCAAATCTTTATATTTGAAAGAAATTTGTAAATTAAAAACATATAAAAAAATGTATTTTTATTGATTTTAAAATAAAATATTTTTTAATTTGAAATTAATATTAATGATATGCTTAAATAAATAATAAATTAAACAAATTTATCATCTTGCTATTACTAAAATTCTCTATCATACAATTTTCAAAATATGCACAATCATTATTTTATCACACCTTTTTTTTTTTTTTTTTTTATTAATAAAAAATTTTAATAAAAAGAGTTGTTACTCATAATTCAAGATCATCCCTCACAATGATACAAATCTCATCCTTCATTAATATCCTACTTATAGAAAAAGGACAATTTCATGAAGTATAATCATACTACAAAAGCAAAAAATGAACATCAACAAAACTGATTAAACAAAATGAAGAATAAAAACCAATAGCTCGAGGATGTTTTCCGTACTTCCTTCACCACTAGTTAATCGAACAAGCTGAAGCCCATGCCATCATCAGACTCTTCCTTCTCTTCCACTTTCTCTTCTTTTTTAGGCTCGGCGGCTGCAGGGGTAACAGCACCACCACCACCGCTTCCAACAGGTGCAGCCACTGCAACAGCACCACCACCTGAAGGTACAGAAGCAAATTTCTCCCTTCCAGAAGCAATAAGTTCAGTTATGTCCTTGCCTTTAACTTCAGATAATAGGAATTCAATCATCCCATCATCAGCATCAGCACCAACTGATTCTAGGATAATCTTTACATCATGAGCTGATGGATTACTGTTTCCACCAAGGACAGCAAGCAAATAAGCAGCAAGGATCTTCATTTTGGAGATCTGGAAGCGAAAATATCCCGCCACCGAGGGAATTACCGGAAGCCTTCTTTAGTTTTATCACACCTTAAGTTTAGTAATATATTAAAATTAAGAGATTTTTGTTATGCCTTTAAAAAAATATATAATTATAATAATAAAAAAACAATTGCATAACAGCCAAAACAACTATATGATATTCTTTATAATTTCTTGTTGCTCAAGCAATTTTATTATTTTTTATATAAATTTTTATATTACTTTTATGTGAAAAAACAGTCTATACCCATTTTTATCATAATAATAATAAAATGAAAATGATAAAACTCACACACTATACAACAACAAGCCTTTGTCACAGTACGTGGGATCAACTACATGAATCATTTTTTTTTATTAATGTGTCATGTTAAAAGTCAAATTCTCATTTAAATCTAATAAGAAAATATCATTTCTAATTTCTCTAACCAAGCCTTTTTAGTTCTACTTCTACCTTTCTTAACATAAGTTACATTTAATACCTCTACTATCCTAACCGAGTCATCGGAAGGCCGCCGTTTTATATGACCTAACCATCTAAGGCAACTCTCTCTAATCTTATCTTCCACTGGAGCTACACCAACCTTTTCACGAAAATGCTCATTTCGTATCCTATATCTAAAAACAAAGCCATTCATTCATTATATTTTATCAAAATTCAATTAGTTATATACTTGTTATATATGCAAAATAAACCTCAAATAATCCCAATTATAGGGGTGTAAATGATTCAAGCCAATTTCGAGTCAAATTTAATTTGAGCTTGAGCTAGATTAATTAATTGAGTTTAAGCTCAAGCACACAACTCATCATGGTATGTTGATCGGAAGCTTTGACTATATCAACTAAGAGGTCTTGTAATCAAATTTTGCGTATGTATTATGTGTGTGAATTTGCCTTAATTGGCATGATTTTTTATTTGAACTACTAAATTCTAATATATTTGAAGTTAATTTTATATTAGTACTTTTTAAAATGAGCTGGTCTGCGAAATCACGACTCGAGTCAAGGTGAGGCTACCTCAAATTTAACTCGTTAGCTCATCGAGGAAAGCTCACAAGCTATTTATCAAACTGAGCTCAAGCCGGTTCACAAGGTTGCTTCACTTACAACCCTAATTTCAACTTTAACAATAATTATGTTAATTTCTCAACTAACACAGTCACAAATAAATGCTAATCACTTTAATAAACTCAAATATTGAGACGAATTAGTCTCCCCTGCAAATGTAAGAAGATAAGATAAATAAATATTCTGATCCTTACAGCTAATTATTGCACTGCTGATAATGAAATATACACGTACGAATATCATTAATTAGCCTAAATATTAAAATAAAATAATTTAAAAAAAAAATAAGTAAAACAGGGCCCACCTGACCTCAGCTCAGACGTCACTGAAGGCTGGCCGCGGCCTGACGCCGGCCGGCCGGCCGGCCGGCCAGTGCTTATCTTCTTTTTTTACATATATTAATATATTATTGTATTATAAAATTATAGATATTTATTTATGTAATTATATGATTGGTCGTCATATTTAATAAAGTTAGTAGCTTGTTTGGTAAGATAAGGCATATTTTAATTAGATGATATGGTATTTATGTACAATAATTATTAATTGAATTTTAATGGAGATGAGATATGAATGACTAAGATTTATTGGTCTTAATAAGGAAAATAATTGTATTTTGATGAAGGAAAATGAAGATGATGTGTCATATTTAATAATAGGAAAAAAAATAGCACAATATATTCATAGTCAAATCTCAATGAGGATTGAGATATGATTCAATAAATTTTAAATTTTATGTTTTTATGTGAAAAATATTCTCTATTTATTATTATTATTATATATTTTAAATATGAAAAAAATTACTATTATTATTGGAGTAGAATATTTGATTAATCACATTGAATAGAGGATAATTAATTTTTTTTTAACCAAGGAAAAGCACAATGTGGTCAATCCACTATTAATAAAAATTTGAAGATTTCAATATAATTTAAGATAAGGATCAAAATATTTATCATGAAATATTGAAATATATAAATGAACTATCGCTTATCCTCATTTAGGATATTATTAATATTTTAAATTTCTAAATTATATTAAAATTCTAGAGTTTTGACCATCACCTTCAATTCTAATTTGTCGTTATGAGATTTATGAATCCTATGATCATACAATCCTTCAACTATCTGGAAAAAAAAAAAACATTTTTTTATGCATTGCCAATATCTCTAGATTGTATAATTCACCCTTTTCCTAGAAGAGTGACCAATGTTACCCTCTTTATGGGGGCGAATTATTACGTCCGGTCATCCAATCTAGACGCGCCATGTCACCCAAATACACTGGGGCCGGTGTATTTTGGTGACGTGGCACGTCTGGATTGGTGTCCGAACAAATTCGGACACCTTCGGACACCGGACGTAATAATTTGCCCTTTATGGGAGATTGACTTTTTGTACCTTCTCACAGGAGAGATACTATTATTATTTCTTTTCCTAACGAGCATTCTCCCCCTTATTTTCTCTAGTGGACCAAAACATCTTCTCCATTGTGACATAATGGTTTAGTAAAAAAAAAAAAAAAAAGATCTTGTAGTTATGGCCTATAGTATTTTAATAGATTGATGGTAAATTTAATAGAGGAATATGCAATATATTAATGAGAATAAGTATTAAGAAAATTAAAATATTTCTTTGACACGTAACAATTGTTAGATACCTATCAAATTTTTAAATTTTTTATAATTAGAGCAAGATTTATAGATTTTAAAAAAGGTGCTACATTATTAGTTTTGTTGTTTAGCAACTCTTATAGAAGAGGGAGATTACATCATTCAATCTCTGAAGAAACTTTGTTCAATCTTTGGAGGATTGCATTCATTATATGAATGAATCTCATAATGAGATATAAGTCCATATAATTGGGACCAACACATGAAAACTTCATTGGCTCTTACCTTCTTATAAATATATTATGTATCAAGGGCTTTGGGAATTAATCACTCATCATAAGGTTGAGTTTCCACCTCATCAATCATCATGGAGCATGAACCTTTCTATTACTAGTTATATTGGTATGTGAGATGTCTCATCAAATCCATTATCCTCTAATAGCAACAAAAATCCACCCTTACTATTGATTGGTGACTTCTCTCATATTATGGTTTGACTCTTTATTTATATAGCTTATATGTGATTTTTCATTAAGATTGTGGACACACCATGAAGGATCGAACACCTAAAGAAAAAGACCAAGAGACTTAGACTTCGTTTGGGACGACTTTTTTACTGCTTTCTAAAACAGAGTTTTAGTACAATTTTTTTTTTTATATTAAAACTCCGTTTTAGAAAGTAATAAAAAAGTCATCCCAAACGAAGCCTTAGACTTCATTTCTTTTGAGATAGCTTTCTTCTTGCTTTCTAGAATATTTTTTTAGTTAAAAAACTTTTTGAATTAGCTTTAAAAATAGACTTCATTTCTTTTGAGATAGCTTTCTTCTTGCTTTCTAGAATATTTTTTTAGTTAAAAAACTTTTTGAATTAGCTTTAAAAGTAATAAAAAAAGGTTCTAAACGAAACCTTAGAACAAGATTAAAGTTCTTAACCTATGACTTGGTAAGCTCCACGAATGCATGTGCAATGAAATCAACTGATGGTTGGAGGAATTAATACTATTATTGGAGGGCCTCTTCGATTGAAAAGAGTCCTTGCATCAATTCGCTAACCCCATTAAAACTTTTTTTTTTTTCTCCATCAGATTATCTTTGAAGTTACATGCTTGAAAATAGACTTTGAAGTTACATGCTTGAAAATAGAGGTTTAAATGAGTCAAACCAACTCATTCGCCCGCTCAACCTCAACAATAAATGACTCATGAACAAAACTTGATGAGCTAATAAGCCAAACTTGATCATGAGCTCGCAAGCCAACTGTTTAAAATTATTAATGTATAATATACTTAAAATATATAAGTATTCAAGATTTTAAGTATAGAATTATTAAAAAATATTTAAGAATATATTACTTTCTTATATTAAATGATTATTAATCTTTTTTTTATAACTCTCACTTTTTTACCATTTTATTATATTACTTATTTAAATAATAACTATTTTATCTCTTTCAAAATAGACGAGCCAACTCGAACTCGTAGAATAACACTCGAGCTCAAACTCGATTAATTGATCAAGCTCAAATCGGGAGTAACTTGAGCTCAGCTCAACTCATTCATACCACTACTTGATCAAGATCCACTAATACTCAACACAAATACAAGAGAACTATACTTCAGAATCAAGAAGAACCTCATCGATAACAAGGCCTCTGTCAAACCCTTAAAACCCTTAAAAATGAGAATTGAAGGCATGGTTACTCTACTAATTACCTTCCATAAGCTTCCATCAGCAAGCTGCACGTTCTATAAACCCTAATGGTGATTAAGATTTTCTTTTGGACAACTTCTTTAATTTTTTTTTCAAATAACTTTTTAATATAAAAATTTTTTGAATTAAAAATTTGTGTTAAAAAAATTGTTTTAAAAAGTAATAAAAAATTATCTCAAATAAAACCTAAGTTATAAGAACCTCTCCTAAGTAAATAAACTAGAAAGACATTCTCAACTTCTGCCCCAAGTGAAACCTTAAACTGCGTTAATTTGGAGTCAATTTAGATCAAACGCCTAATGCTATGGCTTATTTAAGTGATCAAGATCATTATTAACAAACACCAAGGACCTAGTAGAACTCTCTTAGATAAGCCATTCCTAGCATAGATCCACCCAAAGCTAACTGTTTTCAACCCTAATTATTTCATTTTAATTAATCAGGTCAGGGTTAAGAATCAAAAGGTTATTTCAATGTTTTCTAGGATTATCTAACTCAGGCTGAGGGTTTAACAAAGCTGGTTAGGTACTTGTTGACCTGAGGTTGAACAAGGGATTTACTAGGTTGACTTTAACCAGCCATAGTAATAATGTGCAATTATGCGGGTCTATGATTTATTATTATTATTAGGGAAATTTACATACATACCACTTTATTTCATGCTATTTACATATCTAACACCCAAAACATTAATATTACATGACTACCACTCATATACAACTTTAATATCAACTTTAATTTACATATATACCACTTTTTTTTTTTTTTGTTGCTTTAAAAAAAATTATGAACAAAA
>NW_021319083.1:19247521-19289325 GCF_001605985.2 Dendrobium catenatum | reverse complement strand
AATTTTTTTTTTTTTTTTTTTTTTTTACTAAAAAGCTACTTTAAGTAGAAAGAAAACTGACCCAAAGAAAATCTTACTAGGTTGACTTTAACCATCCATAGTAATAATGGGCCATTAGGTGGGTCTAAGGTTGACCCTAAGTTTGGTTTAGACTGAGTTTGACAAAGCATAATTAGGTTTCACCACCTAAGTTGACCAAATTAAATTATGTTGATTATAGGGTTGACCAGGTAATTAGAATTCCACCTAAGTTGGGCAAAGTCTCTAGGTGGCTTGGAGTAGCTTCTATGGTTAGCTAAACCCAGATGAGTCAAATATAAGACTAGCTTAAAGAAACATGGTCTGCAAGGCTTCAAGGGGGCAACTTTTATTTGGTCTGGTCACAGGACATAGCTCTACGTTCGGCTGCCAGTAGAATCGCGCCACGCGTTCTCTCTATTTACCGCGCGCCCCTACAACCTGACCCGGAACGGACCCAGGATGGCTCGGTATTTCTCGATTTTACTAGGTATTGCTCGGTATTGCTAGGTATTGGTCGATTTTGCTCGGCAATAATCAATACCGAGCAAATACTGAGTAATACCGAGCAATACCGAGCAGTACCGAGTTTTTCACCGAGTTTTTCTAGAAAAACTCGGTACAACTCGGTATTGCTCGGTACTACTCGGTATTGGTATTCACGGAGCGGTATTTCTCGTTATTGCCAAGCAATACCTAACAATACCGAGTAATACCTCGCAATACGCGAGCATAGCATTCCCGAGTTCTGGTCCAGGTCAAGTCGTCAGGCCGCGCGGTAAAAAGTAAGAGCACGTGACGACATATTTTTGGCGGTCGAACGTAGCTCTACGTCCGATCATATGACGTAATAATTGTTCTCAAGGGGGAGGGGCTTAAGACTCTAATTTACTAGAGATTCATACCATTACAAAAATAGAGATAAATAGATAGTCATTACATAAAACTACCAAGGTATATCACCTCTCCCCATCTTAGAAACAACAACATCCCCAATATTTATATATGTGATTTAAACTTTGTTTGGGATAATTTTCTGCCGCTACTTTTTCGCTAGTTTGAAAAAACTTTTGTATTAAGTAGCAGTTTTAGAAAACAGTTAAAAAATTACTCCAAATGATAGCTTTTAAGCACTATTTTTTTTATGCTTTCAAGAAATTTTTGTACTATAAAACAGACTTAGAAAACAGTAAGAAAACTATCTCAAACAAACAGATTTTCTATATAATAGAAATGGAGCAGCAAATACCCTACCTCAAATTCCTTTCAGTTGCAAGTAGAGACTTTCCATGGCCTCGCCTATGCTCATGAAACAAATCATATACAAAATGCTACCGGAATGTATAAAAGCAATTATCAGTAACTTAACTTAAAACAATGGCAGACACCAAGTACTCAATTATTTTATGGCAAAGCCAATATATCACACTCTTTTGAATACTTCGAATCAAAAATAAAGCATTTGTGAACATAGAAAATATACTTGTAATTCGTTTGGAACGACTTTTTTATTGCTTTTTAAAATAAAATTTTAGTACAAAAATCTTCCATTTTAAGAAGCAATAAAATTTTTGTATTAAAATTCTATTTTAAGAGCAATAAAAAAACCATCCCAAATGCAGCCTTACTATAAATATATTGCTTTGCATACTTCAAATTTAAGATAAGTCAACCTACCACAAAATCGTTGGGGAGGCCCAATGGTCACCCCATCTGTATTGCCACAAAAAAGATTTTGGAGAAAATTTTCAGAATGTTCAGGCCATGAACTTTAGTCCAAAACTGAAGCAATTTAGCAACAAAATAACATAAATACTTTTACCAGAAGAAACAGTAAACAAACAGATCTCACAAGAAATTAAAATAAAAAATAAAAAACATAAAAAAATCAAATTAAAATATGCTTCATCCTCATCTGGCTCGAACAAGTAATTTCCTTAAAAAAAAGATACTTAATAGGCCAAATTTCAAAATATAGCAGGCCTTCAATATTAGTCTATCAATATATGAATCTGCATCTATAGATTTCTAGCCAGATGAAATAAATAATGTAATGAAACGGAAGTATCTATTGTTTTCCTAATTAGATACTTACTGTGACCTGCAAATCTTCATCTGTTCTGTTTCAACCTCTAATTAGAGCAACAGCCAAACCTCTTTTTAGAAGAATCATCATTTATATCAATTCTCTCACCTTTGCTCGGAATAGCAGAAGCTCCATCTTCGCCGGCTTCGACGGCTCTCCTACTAACAATTCGGTAGATTTGAGTCAAAACCTCAGAAAAGGCATTCTCGACATTGGTGGACTCGAGAGCAGAGGTTTCCATGAAAAACAAGGATTCCCTCTCTGCCAATGCTTTGCCATCATCAGTTGATACAGCGACAAGATGACGAAGGTCGGACTTGTTCCCAACCAGCATAACAACAATGTTTGGATCTGTGTGCTCCCTTAGCTCCCTTAGCCAACGTTCGATATTCTCAAATGTAGCACGACGGGTGACATCGAACACGAGTAATGCACCCACAGCTCCGCGATAATAAGCACTTGTGATGGCACGATACCTGTCAAAAGTTGTGATGATAAAGCGAAGTAATTAGCATGTGGATGCTAGCTATTTTAGTTGATTAAGATAATGAAACTCAGGGTTCGTTTGGGACAACTTTCGTACTGTTTTTTTAAAACGGCTTACAAGTACAAAAAATTCAAATTGAAATTTTTATACTAGAGAGTCGTTTTAAAAAGCAAGAAGAAGGCTGTCCTAAACGAAGCCTCATTGTCGAGATTTTGGAACATCAAATTTATATTTCGGGGCCCAACATTCTCAAAGAACATTAATAAAAATAATTAGCATAGATAAAATCATCACAGCAAGTCGACCATTTCTTATCTATAGGATTGTAAGGGTGAATTGGCCAATGATGCAAATTCAATTTCATTCTTAAAAAAAATGTCAATGGAACATATTGGTATCAGCATAGTACTAAGTTAAGTGTTGCAGAGATGAGCATGCTTAGGTGAAAGAGTGGCTTTACCCTTAGAGATAGGTTACAAAATGAGCATATACATGAAAAGGTTGGAGTAGCTCCAGTGGAAGATAAGATTAGAGAGAGTAGTCTTAGATGGTTTGGTCACAAACGGAGGACTTTCGATGACCCAGTTAGGAAAATATATGTATTAAATTTGACTTAGGTTAAGAAAGGTAAAGATAGACCTAAAAAGACTTGATTAGAAAATATTAGAAATAATCTTTCTTTATTAGATTTAAATGAGAATTTGACTTTTAACAGGACACAATGGCGAAAAAGGATTCATGCAGCCGACCCCACGTAGTGGGACAAAGGCTTGATGATTTTGTTGTTGTTGTTGGACATTGGTATTAGCCTCCTGAAATTGATAAAACCTTTTAAATGATATACATACATCATTATAAATATTAAAGATGTCAAATAACACATGCATTCAATGACCAAATCTACGACAGAGATACCAAAAAATCACTGCAGGTGGGCTAGTGCTTCAGTAAATTCTATGGAAAATTATGTATAATCAAAAGTCAGGATGCGGTTTTCTACTGCAACTAATATGATGCTTGACATGCTTTGATATAGAGAAATTTGATAATTCACAAATTACTAATTATCAATCAAGCTAGCAACTCTCCTTCAATGATAACAAGCAATAGTAATCTTGAAAGATGATAAAATGATCGTAAGAATCCAAAAACTTCAAGAGAAATTTGGAAATAAATAAAATCAATGAGCAAAAGAATTTCTTTATCATTTTCTTTAACAAAATCAAGTGTACTAAAAAATGACAAAGTTAACAAATGGATAAAATTTATGTAAAAGAAAAACATAAGGAATAAAATTACCAAAGTCGCATCGGTACAAGGAGATGATTTCTCCAAAAATCAAACAGTAGTCACACTATATTATGTTCGAAGGAATCACAAATCCAACTTGAACTTATAATATTGAAAAGAAAATAAATTTTATTAAACCCATAAGGTTAGAAGTTGCATGCCTCAATTAATTATAGACTCCTCATAGTTCAGGTTAGCACATATAGTTGGCAAAAGATCAATCTCAATTAAAATTTAGACTAATGATAACTTAATTTAAAAATTCATAATAACAGTCGAATTAGCAATATATTTAAAAAATCCAAAGCAATCCTACATTACAGGTTGTGCACGTCAAGTTACACTTCTATCCCACCGATCACACCAAAGCATGTGAAACAAAAACCACAAAGAATCATGCCTTGGCCATACATGTATAAACCGGATAAAATAATGAAGTAAAATAACACGACTCTCGCTCCCAATAATGTCGTAAAAAAAGCTTGAGAGCCTCATGAATCAAGAGATGTGAATCCTGCTTCCATTTCCATTTTCTTTAAAATAATTCCAAATTTCCTCCAAATAGAAGCCCTATCACTGCATCACTTGTTTTTAATAATAGAACCAAGATAATCAAGCCTATCAGAGCTAAGTATATTTAATAATCCTATATTATTAATTGTTAATTGCTAACTCTATTGCTATCACAACTATATTTCATGTTTAACATCATTGATCTACTTATTAAAACTTTTCAAAATTTTGTATATTTTTCTAGCTTTTGAGCTCCTTCGAGAATAATAAAACCAACCAAGTATGCAAAGAAACTTCAATTAAGATATCTAAACTAAGGATTTGCATGATTAATAACAACAAATATGTTAATAAAAATCCATCACCAAATTCTCTTATTTTTGGAACTCTTTTAATCACCACAACTACTCTTGATATTACTCATTACTATATTATGTATACCGATGATGAGTTCAAAATGCCACAAGATCCGTGAGATAACTTCAAGTAATATCAAATTATATACCATTTGTAACAGCTCAAATTCTTAACAATCGAGATATTATCTGTTTTGGCCTAAGAGCCTCACGGTTTTATCATGTCAGTGTAACTTCACAGGAGGTTAGTCCTCTCAGGATTTTTTCGGGATGAGCATGCTTAACTGCGGAGTTTCCTAATGAAATTCTGGCCATTATACCAAAAAGTGCCTCGATGTTTAAGAGTTTAACTTCTTTTACAAGGGGTTTCACGATACCAATGTTATCAAAAGCATTGGGTGGCATTAAGGAAACATGGCTTGCCTGATACAATAGTGGTAGGCACACTCAGCACTTGCCTACACAATGTGGTGTGTTACTTCCATTATAAACATGTTTCAATTATAGGGAATCAGGGCACCTTGGAGCTTTTTAAGCAACTTTTTTTATGAGATGTGCACTTATGATCTTTTATGTGTGGTTTAAGCAAATTCTTCATGAGATGTATGCCTCATGGTTTTCATTATTTTTAAGCAATTTTGTCATGAGATGCATGCTTCACATATTGTGAGGTGTGCCTAACCTCAAGCAATTTGAGACATGCGCCTCATATTACTAGGGTTAAGATACTTATTTTTTAAAAAAGTTAAAAAATATATATTACTAATTAAAACCCCCCTTTTAGTGCTTCTTTCCCTCACACCTGACTCATGCAAAAATGTGCCCCTCCACTTGTCAATCTCACACAAAACAAGATACTTGATTTTCACGTTGTTTTCAGCTATCTCGTTTCTCGTCGGTGCCAATTATCTCCTTTTTAGCACCGTTATCATGTCCTCCCCACCTCAAAATTAGACGCATCTCCTCTTCCTTCACCGCATCTCTTCTAACTGATAATAATAGTTTTTTTTCTTAACCTTAAAATCTATTATTTGCTTATGCAGAGTTTCTTCTTTTGTGATTATTTGTTTCTTCTTACCTTTTTAAAGGTTTTCTAAAATGATCAGAGGTAATGAGAAAAAAAATAGGATATAAACAAGAACAAATATGGAGGCATTGCGTGCACGTTGATATTGGAGGGAATGACAAGACATATTTCTCTAAAGTGTAACTATTGCAAAAAAAGTTATTAAAGAGGATATTAAAAGAATGAAAGGGCATCTTTCTAGCTCTCACAAGAATGTTGCACCAAGTACCAAGGTGCCTGAGATGGTGAAAAAGGAGATCAGTGCTTATATGAACAAGGTGACAATGTCACATTTAGCACAATGACAGCTTGATAACAAAATAGATGTCAGTTCCTTTATTGGCAGTAACCCTATTGGCAAAACTCTTCATCTTCTTTCCCACAAATGCCATGAAAATGTTCAAGAGAAATACATGGTAAATGTGGAGGATGACAAAGATGACGGCATGAGGGTAGCCCATAAGATGTCTCATGAGAATGCTATAGAGTTGTACAAGTGGGTCTACATGAATATTAAAAGTTTTATTTTTTTAATGAAAATGACAAACCATTTAATGTGGCAACCTCCGCTTCCTAATTTTTCCATAAGTTCCTATGGTTAAGGCTTGAAACCACCATCCATATATTATGAGCTGAGAACTTGGGTATTGGAGTTGAATAAGATTGAAAGAGTCATGAGAAGATTAAGAGAGCCTAGAATCAAACTAGAGTGATGATCATGTCTAATGATTGTTCTGATATTAAAAATAGTGGCTTAATCAATATTTTGATTAATAATCCCTACACGACTGTTTTCTTAATGTCTATTGAAGCATCAGATCAAGTCAAGGATATGGAATATATGTTTGGGCTTCTTGATATAGTCATAGAGTGAATTGGAGAGCAACTTATGGTATAAGTTGTTATAAATAATGCTAGCTCCTATAGGACATAGGAAATAAATTGATGGATAAGAAAAAAAACACCTGCATTGAACTCCTTGTCCAGCACATTGCATATACTTGAATTTAGAGAAATTTGATTACTTGCCTCAACACACTAATGCCTTGAACAAAGCAAAGGATAAAATTCATTTCATCTCCAATCATTCATGAGTTTTGAGTTTTGACTTTAATGAAAAAAATGATAAAAAGAAACTCATACGAATTGTTACAACTAAGATTTAGTACAATCTGTTTGACTCTACAAGGCATGTTGAAAGCAAGGCAACTTTTAGAGACTATATACACTTCTAAACAATAGCATATTAGCGCTTGGCCAAAGAAATCTAAAAGGAAAAAAGTTAAGGAAAATTGTTCTAAATGAAAGATTTTTGTTAAGTGTAGTTATGCAATAACAATAATAAGACTATTGATCCCAGTTTCAAGAATGGTTGACGCAGATAAAAAATCAGCTATGACCTTCACTTATAGTGCAATATATGAGGCTAAGGAGTTCAAAGCCCATAACTTAGGAGGAGATGAGTTTAGTTATAGGGAGATTTGTGACATCATTAATAAGAAGTGGGAGCTTTAGCTCTATCGTCATTTGCATACTGCTGGATATAATCTTAAGCCTTAACTCCAATAATGTTAAGAACAAATTGACAAATCCTGAGATCAAATTTGGTTTATGCTATTATTTGGACAGAGTCATAGCTAACCAAACCAAGAAGATGAATATTAGCATGCAAAATAAACTATTTAGAAATAAGTAAGTATTCCTTGGAATACAACAAGCCAAAGATGCAACCGCAAAACACTCAGGGTAATTTTTTGAATTTATTAATTAAAATAAGGAATGATTCTCCCAATTTTAACAGTGTTTTTTTTTTCAAATTTAATTGAATGGTGGATCCAGTTTCATAATGACACTTTGGAGCAACAACAATTTACTATTAAATTATTGAAACTAACATATTTGACATCTAGATGTGAGAGAAATTGAAAAACATACAATCAAGTACATATCAAAGGGAGAAATCAATTGATTATATCTATCAACATAGTCATAACAATAAACTTATTGTTTACATCATGTATGACAAGAGAATAACGAATAAAATTTTGAAGAAAAATGTATTAAAGGATAATGAAGATCTTTTACTGTGAAATAATGTGCCATCATATAATAAATGGTTTATGAATAATGATAACAAAGTCACACCATCCAATTTACAACAAAAATATGTCAATGTTGATTTATAAAAAGGGAGACAAAAGCAAGACAAATATATCTAACATAAGACAATAAGAAATAAAAGGTATCTATAAAAAATTAAGTACTTAAAAGTATATCCATCAACATAGACATTGTTATAACTATAATTAATATTCTTAATTTCTTATTAATTATTATTAATTAAGAAAGAGGAAGATAATGAGATCGAAGATGAGAAGAAAGATTTGAAAAACATCGACATATTTGAGGATGAAGCAGAGAAAAAAACAATTTATTATAACGATGACTATATGAAGATCCCTTGAGTGATGAGACTGGGGAGGACTTTTGATTTTTCAATCTTAGTGGCTAGTTTCTTCACTTGCTATATTCTTATTTGGATGTAGGAGTATAAAAGTGGAAGAGTGAAACTTATTGTGTTAAACTCACTCTAAATTGTTATGTTATTAGTTCTCTTATATCTTATCATACTTTGAATTTTTTATAACACTTCTACCTTGCGCAATGTGTTACTAGATACTTGGCTTAATTGTTAATTCTTACAATGTTGAATGTTAACTGGTTAATTTCTAATATGTTAATAGATTAAGATGTTAAATGATATTTATTAATTCATATTTTAATGTGTGTACAATACTTCTTACTTTGCAGTATTTGTTGATTATGAGGCTTAAGCCTCACCTTCCGGATGAAAATTACTTTGAGACTCAATTACATAATTTTAAACATTGCAAGAAATAATTTTTAACACCATAAATTGATAATCATCACATCAAGCAAAGTCGAAAATATGATAAAATTGAAATTTTATTGCATTCCAAGTTAAAGTACCCTATGATGCACCGACACTTCTCCTCAAAGAGGCGTGCAGTGTCGACACTTCTCCTCAAAGAGGCGTGAAGTGTCCGACACCGTGTCCGACACGACACTCGTCCGACACGACACTCGTCCGACACTCCTCCGGCACGTGTCGGACACGCCGAAAACGTGTCCGATTAAAAAAATATTAAAAACAAATTGGACACGCGTGTCCGACACGCGTATCTTAAATATTTTATAATTTTTTAAAAATATAATCTCTTATATTTGACGAGATTTAAACTAAATTTCTTATTTCATATCCACAACACCAAATCAACGTCTGCATTTAATATCCATTCATCAAATATTCTCATTTTTATTTCTCTTTGGCAGTGAAGATATTTTCATCTCCTCTCTTTTTGCACAATTACAAATCTTTCTCTTATTGAACCAGAGTTGAAAGTAGTGATATTCAATGATGATGATATTGAAGGCCAAAAACAAACATTTAAAGCTAATCCTAGTAGTTGAAGCTTAAATGCTTGATGTTGTAGTAAGTTATTATTTGCTTATATTTTTATGGTTGTACTAGATATTTTGTACTAAATATTTTATATTATAAGCTAGAGAAGTTATCATGTCATTCATTTATTATTGTTTGACATTTTTAATATGATATTATATTAATATATATACACTATATAAAAAAAATGTATTGCCATGTCCGCGTCGTACCCGTGTCCTATATTTTCAAAAAAAGCCGTGTCCCGTTTCTGTGTCGTGTCGTGTCCGTGTCGCCGTGTCCGTGTCCGTGCATCATAGAAAGAACCTTATCAAAATAGAAATATAAAACAAAATACTCAAAGATAAGCTCAAATAATGAAAACACTTAACTACTTGGTTTGTAGCATGCGGGGAAAGGTAAATCTAATTTATGCCGGTTCATTTTTACCATCATTCCAGCTAAATTCACGAACATTGAATTTGTATTCCACGACCTCTGCTCTTTATATTAAACTCTAAATTCTCAAGATTTAATAATATAAGACTCAAGATCCTACATTAATGCTTCATCTATCGCATTTCCTACAAACGAGCATTAGCATATGTTGTATTGCCCTCACCTTACAGCGTGTGAGGTGAGGGAGTTTAACTCCCATCCTCAAGGGTTTTAAAAAAACTTACTTCTTAGAACTTCTTTCTCTCACTCATACTTTATATCAAAATGCCACCATTAAAATTAACTCATATCCCAATTTGAAGTATTTGGACACGCCTTTTAATCAAGGCTCAAAGTGCAAAGCAATACCAAACTTTTGTTAAGCTTAACTCTCAAGATTTTATATACCAATGTTATTAGCTAACGATAAAGCACATTAAGAGGCAATTTTCAATGAATATGATAAAAACAATAGAATATAAATACACTCAAAATATAAATCACTTTATAGAAATATATAAGTACAAAATGAATTGAAAAAAGCTTACAAGTAACAACTTCAATACCTTTACCAAAAAAATTCTTACAAATTCACAATTCGCACAAATTAAACGTATAATTATCAAACAATCAATGAACTAATAAATATTCAATAACTACGTATATGTAAAAAATTATGCATCAAAAGAGATGAAATCGAGAGACTCGGATACAAAGCTAAGCCAAATTCCTCTTCATATTCCTCACTATATGGTTGTGCCGGCTGCATGTAAGTTGGTATGCTGAAGGCCATATCAAATAAAGAGAGGTCATCAATTCAAATAGAGCCAATATTCTAGCTTTCAAGTCATGATAAATATACGTTTCTTAACTTCAGCTTGTGTTGTTGAACACAATGAAAAACACGCCCTCCCACAAAATTAGGTGAAGCCTAAAACTTTCAAGCATACTTTAAACCAGCACCACAGAACCATTTTATGGTTGAAGCAGTGAGATACTTCCTCTTGGAGATTAAGTAGGGATACAAAATTAGCTGGCTATGCTAAAACAATTTAAATAGAAGATGAGTGACAAACATCCCGTGAATTTTATCAAATAATCATCTACCAAGCAAAAGTTCATCAAATAAAATAGTTCAGAACCGAGTACGCCTAGCACCCAGCTAAGCAAGAGTCGAAATTTAGAAATAGTGATAACTTGGTTTCTCAAATGGGAACAAGCATTATGTGAAAACTTCTTTATATATAAGCTCAACAGGATTTGTTTAAAACACATCAGAGCCTATTGCCAAAGGTATGGAACATCTAGATAGATTGAACACACTCACCATGGCTGCATTGTAGTACGAAATGAGCATCTTAAGATGAATATATTAAAAAACTGAAAATAATAGAATAAATAATAATTAAATTGAGGTAACAAGTGTGTAGCATCTATTAAAGATGAGTTGTCAAACTTTATCCTTAATGTCAAATATAGCAGACCCAAAACCAATTTGATGGCACACTTCTAATGTTTAGACCCACCATAAAAGCTGAAGAGGGGCAAAAATTTGAAAGAAAAAGTCACATGCCAACATTTGTTGTTAGGCACATCCGTTGCTGCCTCTCTCTCTCTCTCTCACACACACACACGCACACACACACACATATCACTATTTGAAGTCGCCACCGTTTCTCTCAATCTCATCACCTATCTTGGCTCTCTTAGTCTCTCATTCCTTCATCTTTAACAGTTTGACTTCAACCTCCATCCCTCTCTCTTGTGCTTGCAAAGTCCTCTCTCCCTCCCCCCTCACTTAACCTCTTATCCCCTTTCATGAGTGCAGCTGCCCATTGATATTAGCCTACAAGATATCCCATGTGGGTTTTGATGTGTTCCACTGCAGCTGCCAAGTGTGTTGTTGTGGCCCTATTGATGATGTTCTATCTCACTGCTAATCGCTACCATCAGGTGATAGCCTGGTATGTTAATTTTGTATGTCTAAATTAAGATATGAATTAGTTGCAGGTTCAGTTGTATGGCATTAATTAGTTTGTGCTAGTTTAATTTTGTATTTGTTTTATTTAGTTTGCTCATTTGTATGGTATTTCCCTATTTCGGTTGGGTTACATCAAGGATCAGCCTTAAGCCCATATCTTTTTGCTTTAGTCATGGATGTTCTCACTAGACATTTGCAAGAGGATGTACCTTGGTGTATGCTTTTTGCTGATAATATTCTCCTTGTTGATAAGACTATAGAGGGAGTTGAAGGTAAACTTGAATTATGGAGGTCAACCTTAGAGTCTAAAGGTTTTCTCTTGAGTAGATCTAAAACGGAATATATGGAGTGTAATTTTAGTAGTAATAGACCTAGTGAGGGGATTGTGACTTTGGGCGATCAAGTCATTAATAAGAATACACGTTTTAAATATCTTGGATCTATTGTTCAGAGTGATGGTGAAATAGATGGGGATATTATCAGCGGAATTCAAGTTGGATGGTTGAAATGGAGGAATGCATTGAGCTTGTTGTGTGATAGAAAAGTACCCCTCAAACTTAAGGGAAAATTCTATAAGATGTTAGTGAGGCCTGCAATGCTTTATGGTGTCGAATGTTGGTCATTAAAAGAGAAGCATAATACTAAGTTAAGTGTGGCAGAGATGAGGATGCTCAGGTGGATGAGTGGTTTTACCCTTAGAGATAGGATACGAAATGAGCATATGCGTGAAAAGGTTGGAGTAGCTCCAGTAGAAGATAAGATTAGAGAGAGTCACCTTAGATGATTTGGTCACATAAAACGGTGGCCTTCCGATGACCCGGTTAGGAGAGTAGAGGTATTAGATTTGACTTATGTTAAGAAAGATAGAGGCAAACCTAAAAAGACTTGGTTGGAAAATATTAGGAATGACCTTTCTTTATGAGATTTAACAAAAATTTGACTTTTTATAGGACACAATGGAGAAAAAGGATTCATGTAGCTGACCCCATGTAGTGGGATAAAGGCTTAATGATGTTGCTCATTTGTATGTTTAAGTTATTAATAATGAACTTGTATTAATTTACAGTTTTAGCTGAGGATTGTGGGTTCCATGCGTGGTGAATCAATGTTCACGATGGTGAAGAGTCAGGTGACATTAATCAGAATGGAAGTACACAATTATGGCAGCATGACACTAAATTGGAGAAATTTTATGACGTGAACTTTCATCTATTAAATGGAATTTTTGCTTAGAGGATCCTATCCAATGGCAAAGGCTCACTTAGTAAAAAATTGTTAGTTATGGATCAGATCTCAAGGAAACAAAAAACTAGTAAATGAAGAGTTGCAGGTGAACAGCAATTTGCCTGAAGAAACACCATTTAGTCAAAGTTAAAACACAAGGTGGTTTGACCAAGTATTTTCCGATTTCAATTTAGTCATGGATGTTCTAACTAGAGATTTGCAAGAGGATGTTCCTTGGTGTATGCTTTTTTATGACGATATTCTTCTTGTTCATAAGACTAAAGAGGGTGTTGAAGGTAAACTTGAATTATGGAGGTCAACCTTAGAGTCTAAAGGTTTTCGTTTGAGTAGATCTAAAACCGACTACATGGAGTGTAATTTTAGTAGTAATAGATCTAGGAGGGGGGGGGGGGTTGTGAATTTGACTGAACAAGTCATTAATAAGAGTACACGCTTTCGATATCTTGGGTCTATTGTTCAAAGTGGTAGTGAAATAGATGGGGATATCATTAGTAGAATTCAAATTAGATGGATAAAGTGGAGGAATGCATCGCGCTTGGTGTGTGATAGAAAAGTAACACTCAAACCCTAAGCTTATCTTGACAATCCCTCAAGGTGTTACTTCAAATGTATTGCAAAGTAGACTTTGCAAAAGAAATGCGGGCGTGATAGATTTATTAAGGAGATAAACTATGAAATACAATAAATTCATTTTATGCCACCAATTTTTCCGCGGACTAAGTACAAAAACTTTACTTTTGAAGGTAAACAATTTATTTAAATTTTAAATCAAGTTCTTGCTAAACCAACCTATGAAACAAAATTGAGCTGGACAAAAGTTGTAAGGTTAACTAAAGAGTCATGATTAAAGAAAATCAATATTCAATCCAAGTATTTAGTTAGCACAACAAAGTAAGATAAGAATCCATTCAACATTTTTCTTCTATTTATCAAAGTAGGTAAGCATTATGGATGACGCATTAAACATAGAAGAAATGGGCCACTAATGAACGCTAATAATGAAAAAAAATCACAATAATGAAGCAGTAATCATCACTCTCTCAAAACAGATAAGCCAACCGAGAGAAAAACATAATCAAGAACAAGATATCTCTCCATTGGCAATCCTATTAAAACTAACTTAACTAAAAGCCCAAATATTTAAGAAAAAATTAAAACACGAAGAAAAAGAATCAAGATCAAAATTACAAGGGTGAAATCCCCACCACCTCTAAAGACGGGTTGTGAACAACCTAATCTTGAGCCAATTCGACCACAACTCAAGCTTAGTTCAAATTCATTTGGTCCAATGTATGTTGGATTCTTTCTTGATCTAGCCAAGCCTGGCTCATTACGTTTGACCAGATTTGGATCCAATCTAATAACACATTTGATTTTCAAATGATTCGAGAAATTCTAGCATAAATTTTTAGTCCAACGCAAGATCATCTCTAACACTATCATATAGTGAACATAGATGCATAGCAGCATGCATTACATATATGAATACACTTGCATTAAGAGAGAGAGAGAGAGAGAGAGAGAGAGAGAGAGAGAGAGAGAGAGAGAGAGATCAGATGTAGAGCTAGAACAACTGGGCCCGGGGACGGCTCAGTTATAAATTCGATTCCAGCGAGGAATGACTCGTTAGTTAGTTGGATCATAAATTTCGATTCAAGCCAACATAAAAAACAAAAAAATAGAAAAATAGATCCGATCTTCTAAATTTTAACATATCTTCTGAAAACGAAACCAGCCTAAAAAATAACCCATGCAAAACTAACACCGGCAACTGAAACGATACAGAGAAAAAGAAAGAAACCTCTCCTGACCGGCGGTGTCCCAAATTTGAGCCTTAATAATCTTGCCGTCGACATTCAAGCTCTTGGTGGCGAACTCCACCCCGATGGTAGACTTCGATTCGAGGTTGAACTCATTTCTCGTGAACCTCGACAGAAGATTCGACTTGCCCACACCGGAATCACCGATCAGCACCAGCTTAAACAAGTAGTCGTAGTCGTCCTCCGCTCGATAACTCGCCATCCTCTCTCCTCCGCCTCTGAGATTTCTCCGAGACCAGAAACCAAAAGCCCTAATGGGAAGGCCGAGAGGAACGAGAAGAGGCGTTCCCTCGGGATTCTATATCTCGCGCGCAGCGCTTCCGTCCCCTTTTTGAATGATTTTTTGTTTTTTAGGCGAGGCTGATATTTTGGTCGGCGTCAGTCAATTCTACCATATATTTAAAGAAGAGAAGAAGAACGGAAAAGGGGTAGTTTACGTTAATAACCTTATTTGAGAATGGCACTTCAAGCCTTAGGAGAGCATTTTAAGTTTTAGCAATGAAAAAATAATAATAATTTTTTTTTGGATTTTCATTTTTATATATAAAATTTGTTGTTTAAATTATATATATTAAAAAAAATTTTAAGATTATATATTTAAAATTAGTTAATTTATGTCTATGCTAAAAAAAATCCTGACTTTGTCTCTTATATGTACTATCAAAATTTGGTTATAATAAATATTAAATTTATTTGTTTTATTTTTGCAACAATGCGAGATAAAAATATGTATTGAATTGAAAATAGTTTTAAGGATTTTAAACTCTATCCTATTTATATTGTGACCTACTTATGATCATTATGCAATAAGTAGTTCAAACTCTAATTATCATAAGATTTATTGACTATTCCAACTATTCAAAAATGAATTAATCATGATAATTTGAGGGGATCCAATAAGTAGTTCTACTTTTTTTTAGTATTATCTCAAAGTTTCTTGTGATATATATGAGGTGGCATCCACTAATTCTAAAAATAAAAGCTTTTCAAGCAAATCTATTCTTATTTCACCAATATGGATAGAAGTTACACTCCTGCATAGCTTAACATATATAGTGAAATAAGACTACAAATTTCTTAATCTTCATAGAAGTTCAAACTCTAGGAATTAAAAAAAAATGTTTTAGGGAAAATGATCATAGAGTTAATTTCCTAATTTTATGACAACCTCAACCTAGCTATTGACCAGTCCCAACTGTTGCATGGAATTCTGATTAAAATTATATTTGTATTTTGAGAACTAGGCTGTGATTGCTAATGGCTCCCAATTCACCTCTATTCAATCTACTGAAATCCTAAAGTTTTCTTCATAATGCAATGCTAAAACTGGGAAAATTATTAGGTTCAGGCACCAGACCTAAAAATAGGTCTAGATATCCAATAAAAATTTGCCACATGAACTGTGCTTTGACTGTGCTCTTTGGCTATGCTTTGACTGCGCTTTGACTGCATTTTGACTGCACTTTGACTGTGCTTTTGAAGCGCTTAACTTAAAATTCTGTGGACATGTGTATATTCCACGTGTCAAATTTTTAGTGGATGTCCGGACATATCTCTACGTCCAATGTCCGGACCTAATAATTTTCCCTAAAACTAACCCAAAGCCTCTAGGCCCTCAATTTCACTTAGGTAGGCCTTCAGTCTCCCCATCAAAACAAGAAGACGAAATATATAGTTGTATCTAAGTATTTGTCATTATCTACAATTCTACACCTAGTTATTTTGAGATCAGATTAACTTCAAGTGTGTCAGTGTCTAAGACCCAAAGGAGTAATAAGAACCATCATTTGAGGCACAGAATGGAGAAAGAAAGAAAGAAAACTAGCTCTCATCTCTCTTTGTTGCCGAAGTTAGGAAATTTAATAATATGTTAAGAGACATCGTTTGAAAGTGTGCTGATAATTATAGACAAAGGAACATGAGAGGAACGATGACTAAGAACTTCAAATGAGACTCATTTCAATGGGAGATTCTTGAAAAAAGATATAAATAGCTAGAGAGTCAATGAGACTCATTTCTTTAACAAGACTTCAATGGGAAATTCTAATAAAACTTTGGAGATCTACTAAATATAGTCACAAAGCTTTGAGAAGAGCCTAAATGACACAAGGAGAATGTTTTTTTTTTCTTTCTTATAATACCTTTACAATCAATTTTATAAAAGCTAATATTTTTTCGGGTAACGGGGAATCTATCAGCTGCAATCTCCGAACGAGTACTTGGCGGCGTGACTAATCCTTGACTAATTTATAAGAGGCACCCACCCAGAAACCTTCTAACCCGTACTTGATTGGACCCACTTAAGAGGCGCTCCCGCTCAAAAATCAAACACGAATTGGAGGTTACTCAACTACCAATCAAGCTGAATAAAGATTGGTATTTTAAAATAATTTTATAATAACTTTTATAAAAAGTTTTGACAGCTGCCCACAAAGAACACTAAGAAGATGACAGATAATATTGCGTGCACGATCCTACTGCCCTTTGGTTCACCAAGTATTTAATATTAGGGATAAAAGCATGTGAGCACAGTTGTCCAATCCATTGGCATTGCCGAACACCTGTCCGAACTATTTAATTCTATATATTTACTTGTAATTATTTATATAAAATGTATTTCAGATATTATTTATCATACTATATTTGAGAGGGTACTATAGAATGAAATTTAATAGGAATTTTTTTGATGTAATTGAACGAAATTTAATAATTGGCAGATCTTTAATAATATATAAATATTTTAAAAATAATAGTTAAATAAAATTATTATTGTAATCTTAAAAATAAAGCAGAAAAAAAAATCCCGAACAAACTCTTAAATCTAATTCGTTCTCCTAACTTCATTCCCAACCTCGCCCAAAACTTCTCCCAACAAGGTCACCTCAACCACCTAAGAAATTATTTGGTGCGGAGTCCGAACGTAGGGCTACGATCCGACTTCTAAACTCCTGAATTCAAAAGCCCATTTCGCATCTTTTGAACTCCAAAATTCAAATTCATGCTAGTCGAGTCGATCGGGCTGACAAGACATAAAGAAAAGATAATATACAAGTGAAAAATTCACATGTCTAGTTTTAATTGGAGTCCGGAAGCAGAGCTACGTCCGGACTCCGCACCAAATAATTTCTCCAGCCACATCAGTGCTCACATCAATGTCTCTTGCCACACCTTCTCATTCCTCTACCAAACATTTGTCCATTATGAGCACCTCTTTCTCTCCCTCCTATCATATGTAGACACCAAGATCAAAGCTCCTCCATACATTCCAGAGAAAGAAAAGATTGTAGCTTTGTGATACACACCTACCTACCTGGGCTTGTCCTCACGCGATAAGAAATTATATAGGAAAGGTAATATAGATGGAAGAGTAAATGCAATGAAGGAAAGAGTCTCTGTGCTTGACTAATAGCCTTTTTATAGGCAAATGCATTAATAGAAATAACCAAAGAAATAATAAGCAGCAACATGCAGTAGCTTCCTCCTATGTATTAGATAACTAATAAGCATGCAAGCTTTGCTACCACTAATATCATAAACTGATGAAGAGGAAAAAACACAAACAAATCAATCAAATACCTTAAGACTCAGACAACTCAACAAATTAAGGCTTCGTTTGAGATGGCTTTCTTATGACTTCTTAAAGCAACTTTTTAGTTAAAAAATTAAAAAGTTTGCACTAAAATGATGTCTTAAGAAGTAATAAGAAAGCCGTCCCAAACGAAACCTAAATTATTCAACAATCCTCCCTTAAACTAATAAACATAACATCAATTAAATTTCAAAAGTGTTCTCCATTAAAATGTGCAAAAACCAAGCAGTTACATAACTTCTGAAGTGTAGGCAACTGCAGAGGTTTGATATAAATGTCAAAAACTTAGGCTTCATTTAGGACAGCTTTCTTATTGCTTTCTAAAACAGCTTTCTAGTACAAATATTAGAAATTCAAGAAATTTTTGTATTGGAAAACTGCTTTAGAAAACTATCCCAAACGAAATCTTAAACGCAAGTTCTATGATAAATAAAATTAACGACTCAACCACGTTCACAAAGAAGTGAAACTTCAATATAGAAAAGTTTTTTTTTGGAAGGCTGATTGCTGAATATTGTTGCAGAAAATTGAAGTAGCATCCTCTTGTTTAAAATGCAACTTTTCAATAATCATCCTTATCCAAATATCATGACAAGCATAAGAAGTTGCAACGGGAAATTCAATCTCAATAGTTGATAAAGTGACAATTGGCAGTTTAATTGAAAACCATGAAATAACACCGAAACCAAGCATAAAAACATACATGAAGTATTCATATGATCGTATAGATCTCTGATTGTGAATAAAATCAAATAAATCCATCAAAATATTGCACCACACTTCAATACTAGGAAAATAATGCATCATTACAGGATAAAACATATCAAATTCAACCATAATGGGCTTAAAAATTTGAAACCTGACATCCTTATCTTCAATATGAATCAAGTCATCCACATATAAGCAAGCAATGAGCATTTTTCCTCCTCTTTTTTTTTTTGTAAAAAGTGTTTGTTCATAAGAATACTTTTGAAGTCATTCCTTCATAAATAAGCTTCTATATGACAATACCAAGCTCATAGAGCTGGCTATAATCTTATTTGCAAATTTCACATAGCCAAGAGATTGATTGATAAACCTGCTTCAAACTAATGGTCTTTTGATATTTTCAAAGTTCTATTTACCGTAAAGCGTTATAAATCAAGTTTATGGAGCTTATTTTAATCCATGTATGGCCAATTTTTTTAATTTATAAACCTTAACCTCATTTCCAAATTCCACATAACAAGGAGATTGATCAACAAATATCTCTTCTTCCAATTCTTCATATAATAATATTGGTTTTATGTCCAACTGAAAAGTAGGAAATGAGTTGTATGCTTCTAACATAATAACCTATCTAACTATTTCATGCATTGCAAAAAGAGCTAAAGCTTCTTTATAATCTAAGCCAAATTCTTGCTTATGGCCTTTTGCTACCAATCATGCTTTGTATTTGTTGACTTCACCCTCAAGTAACATTTTAAAATTTTATCAATCATGGTAATTTTAAGGGTTTTGCCTCCATCAGAAATATATATTTATCAAAGCACAAAGTTCATAATGCACCAGATTTAGTGCATTCTTTGCTCACCATGATTTCCTTTATGGAAATTGTCTTTAGTGTGGTTTTCTTACAACTTATTCTTCATAAACTTGAGAAGGAACTGTAATTTGAGGAAGATCAATCACTATATTATTCTATTGTATTGTCTTCAATCCACCTAAGTTTAGGTATCAAAGTGAAAATACTACAGAAACATGTGTCCTTCAAATTTTGCTGAGAAATCTGAATTAGGAAGATCAATCATTAAATTAATGCTTGCTCTCTTTCTCCTGCTGATCAACAAAAAATTTTACAAGTAAACAATTGAAATTCTTCAATATCATTAGATTATTTTATGGATCAAATAAGAAAATTAAATTCTGGTGCTAGAGATCAAAGGATTTTTCTCAGGAAGGGTCTAATCCTCCATCTTGCTATACCCTTTTCATCTTATTGCTGTTATAAACATCTAATTCACGATCTCCATTGCTCAAGAAAAATAATTTATCAAATTTATAGACAAATACATCAACAAAAAGTAACCATAGAAATACCAGTAAATTATCAAATTATTGGCCATTAATAAATGCAAAACACCATGACACAACACTAACCAACAAGCAACAACTTCCTCTTACTAATTAGTTGATGACCAGCCTCCTCTACTTTCACAATTGACTCGGAAAAACAAACTAACTGAACAAATGCTATAAGATTCAGACATAACAACTTCCCTTGCAGAGATCGACTTGTCTACCATCTCTCTCCTAAGGCCTAAAAGGGAATGAGACAGTCAAGAGACTAACAGAAAGATATGGAAAGCACTTGCTCAGGTTTAATCAAGGATGTTAAGGTTATTTTTAAATGAAATTGTCACTTCAGGAAAGTGCAGCATTCTTTCAACTAAAAAACCAGCATATTTATGCTTATTGAATATTTGTTTTTGGGTAAAAGAACACAATAAAGAAAATCTCTCTTTTGCTACACCAACATCGGGTTAGAGAAAAAAAAACCCAAAACATGAGTGAATCAAACAAATTAAAAGTAATGTAATGTTTGGTTAACTTAAACCGCAAACATAATAGATACCAAGCAAGCCTCTGTCGTTCAAGTAACCAGCTTCTTCGTAGGAATATGTGGATTCCTATACACCCTTTGTAGCATCTAAGCCTTTGGCATGTGAGATTAAGTATTCACTAGCCTGTGATATATGAACTCAGCAGCCAGTGATAAATGAACAAAACATAGGCATTAATGGTAAATACCATCATCCGTTCACTTGCGCTCCACAACTAGCTCATTTGAATACTATGCACACTTGCAAAAATACTCCGATGGTGCCACTGAACTCTAGATTGAGGATCAAAATCCTAGAAGAGTTCAAAAGGGCATGAATTTTCCTGCATACATCAAACTTTTCAGAGTTATATATTTCTCATTATGGGCGACTCAAAAACCTACCAATTCATAGCAGGGAGGCTCTTCTTTTCAGTCATGCAAGCATCAATCAAAATAACAATTTTACCAAAGTGAACATTCTGCGGACATAGAGCAAGACCTTACCAGTTAGTTCTCACTCCTGTTGCTCATGAAGATGAAAATTCAAGTATTATCATGCTTGATATCCATATCTTCATCTACCATATCAATTTCATCAACAATAACATAACTTGACGCTCCATTGGAGGTTGTGAAGTTTGTTGCTTCAGCTCCACCTATCTGACCTTTATGTAGTTTCAGGTATCTGAGAAAAAAGTAACTAATTCATTATAGGAAGATTTGAAGTGAAGTTTTTTTTTTAAAGATTTGAATTGAAGTTAAGACGGCAACATGTTGCAGTTAGGTAATTGAATTAAAATGAGTACTACTCACAACCGCACATAAAAGGAATGCTTTGACATTTCTCATTGCAATGACCTGTTTGAAAATCATGTATAGATTTCCAGACTCTGATGAAACTCCAATGAAAGAATTCTTGGCTATATTATTAGTTTGCCGATGAAAATGCTATGAAAAAAAGTGAAAAACGATGCCTTGTATTGTCAAAATGAGGCTCAAAACGTTGTCAATCTAAAATATTTGGACTCGAAAAATTTGCGCCACGGGCTCTCTGCACGTTCTTTGTTGACAGGGAGAGTTTTAACGGATTTAGGTTCCAGGATAAATTTTCAAAGACAGATTGAGTTTTAGATAAGACAATGCCCAAAGATTTCACCCTCCTTTTGCGAGGAATTTATGATTTGAGTTTAGGTTTCCCATAGGAGCAATCCCCTATGGTTAATTATCCCTCCCAATAACGAAAGGAAACTTTCAATTAAGGATAGTTGTTAAATAGGTCACAATAATTAACTAACATATAATAGCAGCAATTTTAGGGTTTGAATTTTGGAGTTTAAGATTTGAAATTACAATATATATTTAAAGCAGGTGATGGAGGAATGCTGACGAGCCCGAACAAGTTCCCATGATTCTGTCATTCTGAGCTATCATGGTCCCTAGTTTACTTAGTCATAATAGGTAGTCAACCCAACCTGATAGAAGAAACATTGTCGACAACCATAGGTTGCTTCATCCAAAAATATTTTATAGACCTGGGGTGGATGTTTGTCTAAGTCAACATTAGCTAACAGAGAGCTTTATATCTTATAACATGACACCCTACAATTCATTACTCATGGGGCTTTTAACCAATACAGAACATATGAGTTTTGGCCTTGACCATAAAATAATGGTATCATTTTATTGCAAAACCATTTGATCAGAGAGCATGCGTCACGTCCTTGTGGCGATAAATCAACTGAGAATGAATTGTAGAAATACATTCCACAAGACACTCTTTGTGAGTTGAAGTTATTCTTCAATTCATCATGATCGTCAAACCGTTGTGATTCTTGTGAAGTGTGAATTGATTTTAGTTTTAATTTTTTAGTGATTAAATTTTTATTTAGATACTTAGAATTTGATAGTTAGCGGTGGAATCAAAATGTGCAAGAAAAGATAGCAAATAAGAAGATTTGTTATAAAAATTAGTTTAGATGTAAAAATTCTAAAAATTGGGAAAAATATAAAGAGGATAGTAAGGAGTCTAAGAAAACAATCTCCGATGTAAAGATTTTAGCTATTAATAATTTATATAATAGATTAGGTACTAAGGCGAACAAAAGATATATATATATATAAGTTAGCCCAACAAAGAGATAAGAGTAGTACAAATTTAATTAACGTGAATTGTATTAAGGATAAAATTAAAAAAATATTTTTATTAGAAGAGGAAATTCAACAAAGGTGAATGAGATATTTTTATAAACTCTTCAATAAAGATTATAAGAATGTGATTGAATTTAGTGACCTTAGCACTATAAATGAAATTATATTTTTTTTTTTATTTTTATCAGCGTATTAGTAAAATAGAAATTAGAAAGGCTTTAAAGAAAATGAAGTGTGGAAAAGCTGTTGGACCTGATGATATTCCAATAAAGGTGTGGAAATGCTTACGAGACGAAGGAATTTCTTGGCTGACTAAACTTTTTAATATTATTTTGAAGACAAAAAGATGTCAGATGAGTGGAGAATGAGTGTGTTAATTCCTAATTTTAAGAATAAAGGTGATGCACGAGATTGTGTGAATTATAGAGGAATTAAGTTAACGTGTCATACTTTAAAACTGTGGGAGAGAGTTATTAAGCATAGGTTGTGGCGTGATACTAATGTTTCCCAAAATCAATTTGGATTCACGCCGGGTAGGTCTACTATGGAAGTTATACATTTATTGAGAAGTTTGATGGAGAAGTATAAGAGTACACAATTTAGATATCTTGGATCTATTGTTCAGAGTGATGGTGAAATAGATGTGGATATTATTAGTAAAATTCAAGTTGGATAGTTGAAGTGGAGGAATGCATCGGGCTTATTGTGTGATAGAAAAGTCCACCCTCAAATTTAAAGGAAAATTCTATATGATGGTGGTAAGACATGTAATGCTTTATGGTGAAGAATGTTGGCCATTAAAAGAGAAGCATAATATTAAGTTAAGTGCAACAGAGATGAGGATGCTCAGGTGGATGAGTGGTTTTACTCTTAGAGATAGGACATCAAATGAGCATATACATGAAAAGGTTGGAGTAGCTCTAATGGAAGATAAGATTAGAGAGAGTAGCCTTAATAGTTTGGTCACATAAAATGATAATCTTTCGATGACTCTGTTAGGAAAGTAGATGTATTAGACTTGACTTATGTTAAGAAAGGTAGAGGTAGACATAAAAAGACTTGGTTAGAAAATATTAGAAATTACCTTTCTTTATTAGATTTAAATGAGAATTTAACTTTCAACAGGGCACAATAGAGAAAAAGGATTCATGTTGTCGACCTCACATTGTGGGATAAAGGCTTGATGATGTTGTTGTTGTTGTTGTATGCTTAGAATTTGATAGATATTATATTTTACAATTTTTATAGGCTTTGAGAATTGATTTCTTCGGAGAAGATTACATTTAACATGGCTATTATCGGGGTGATTTTGCAATTACTTTCAATATATTGTAATTTTATAAGAATTTTGAGAGCATTTAAAAGTATGAGATCCCCTCCAATTGAGATTTTTTGTCAACACAGTCGTCATCAGGGTGACTGTTGTCACTTTAAATATATTTATATTTTGCATTAGGGTTTGAGCATTTTGAAAATAGGGTCCCCTCTATTTGTGATTTAAAGTCAATATGGCCATCATCGAGGCATTTGAGCACTTTTTAGCAAATCCGCAAAACATTCTCAGATATTGTATTTAGGAGCTTGATATAAAGATCGGAACACATGTGAAATCTAATATTTCTTCAAGCAAAATGGATGGAAACCTTAATTTCACAATCCCACAGCTTAATGGAAACCCTTTGAATATTTCCTCTAATAACTTACTGATGATGACCCAAGACTCTTTAATGGGTAGGAACATACAATGTCAAACCAACTCTTTTAGCGAAAATACATTACTTATGCCTTCTAGGATTGACAATTTCAAAATGTTTCTTGGCCATTTAGAGTAATTATCTTTCATTCATTTCCCCACTCAATGTTTGGATTTTATAATTCTGCCGTATCACTCTATTAACCAATAATTTACTTTTCAATTTAAGTATCTTATCCTTCAACTCTTGGGCCTCTGCATCCATGCTCACGCTATTGTATGTTTTTATCATTATGGCAAGGATGATATAATCAAGCTTACATTTATTTTCCTTTATGAGAAAAGCATTTCTTTCATTACATCTATACCTCTAGCTTGCCCAATGCATTGATTAATGTTAATGAAAGGAGTATGCAGGACAACACCAATTCAGTGTTTTATATTTCTCTAATGAAGAAAGGCATTTTCTCTACAAGCTCTGCTTTGACGTATCCGCTAACAAGTGCACAGTAAGTAATGGAGTCTGGTTTGATTCCTTGAGTTTTTATTAATTTAACATAATACTCCATCTTATCAACTTTTCCTGCTCTCCCAAAACATCCAATCAAAGTATTGAATGTAATTATGCCAGCAAAAAAATACCTTGTCTTCATAAAATTCATAACTTAGTTCATTTTCTCATTTCCAGCCTTACCATATGAATTAATTAAAATATTGAAATTAATCAGATCAAGGTTAATGCCCATGTCCTAAAACTCAATATACTACTTTTTCCACTTTACTTATTCTTTGACCATCTTTATATGCAGATATTATAGAGTTTGGTGTGAGTATGTATTTTGGAGAATTAGTCCTTTGGATTAAAAGAATGGATCCATGCTTTGATAGTGTAGCCCTTTAACTCATAAGAGTAGATCTAATACAAGGAAAAGTATATATGTGACTACAAAGAATGGATTTGATGAGGACATCAGTCAGAGATTTCGACATGTGAATCGTTGACGTAGTCGTGGATCGACGACTACAATTCAGAGTCTGTATTTTTTATGTATTTTTTGTTTTATGTTTCATTTGAGTTTTTCCATTTTACCCCTATGGGGAATTGAGTCTATGTTGTAGCCCGAAGGCACTTTAGTCTTTTCTGTTTTCTTTCATTTGTACCTATTTATAGAAGGCCTCTTGCATTATAATGGATGATGATTATTGATATGAAAAATTCAGCTTTTGCTCATGATCTCTTTGTGAGTTCTAGAGAGAGTGGTGAAGTCAAGGAGAGGCTCAAACGAAGTATCCAACATCCCCTGCGGGTAAGCTCTTGGTTTTCCTACATCTCTTCTTCTTCTCTCCCACTTTTCCACTACCCGAGCTTCCCCTTCTTCCACCCTACCCGACGGCCCATCGCCAGCTCCCCTCTTTGCGTCAACACCACCACCAAATCTCCTCTCCACCCGCCGACCCAAGGCCTCTCCCCCTTTACCCGAGCCAAATTCCCCCCCCCCCCCCCCACACCCACACAATGCCGACGGCCCACTCCACAATCTCCATCATTGTGATGATTTCCCTCATCATAGTTGCTTTCCTAAATTAAGCCAAGCAAAGAGGGAAAGAATTCTAATTATTTGAAATTCAAATTTCAAATTAGGAAATACTTTCCTTATTTGAAATTCTAAATTAGAAAAGTGATTAAATCTAAATTTAATTTGAATTTCAATTAGATTGTGATGTAGAACGGGTAGCGGGCTTTGCTAAGGAGAGGATCTCCTCTCCAAAAATCTGACAGCAAGCTTAGGTGAGGCCTTGGGAAATTTCAGCCTTGATGGTGAAGAGAAAAACTGAGAAGAAATTCAGATTTTGGAGCCAAAAATCTGAGAGAAATCTCAGATTTTCTCTTGAGAAAAACAGGAATTGCTGGACAGCAATTTGCTGTGGGTAAAAACAGCAACTAATAGGCTTCTTATTGCTGGAGACGTGAGAGCAGAGGTGGGAAAAACTGGGCTGCAGTATTAGTAGGTAGAAAGTTCCATGTGGGAGGAGTTTGAGAAGGATTGGGTGGAGAAAACCAACGTACAGAGCTTAGATTAATTCGGCTAGCACAGGATTGGAAGTTGTTTCCAACTTGAAGGGGCTGAAATTTGGGAACCAAAATTTGAGGTGGGCCTTGAGTTTTTCGGCCAAGGAAGAATCTCAGCTTTAGAAATATTTCCAAACAATTGCTGTGACTGTTAGGAAAGATTTCCTAATGTAATTCTAGAGAGGACTGGCGGGATTGAGAAGAGGAGGAGATTTTATTTTCAAAATCTGATTTCAGGTTTCAGGAAATAAAATTAAAGCTTAGGACTTGGGGAAAATTCGGTTAAGAGGAAATCTGGGGGAATTTGAAATATTTCCAAAAAAAGATATTTAGCTTAAGGAAATAAATCTAAATCCCAGCCAATGAAAGGGGCCGGCGGCATTAATGGGCAAGAGGGAATTTGGGGATTCTAATTTAGGAAGGAATGAATGTCATGTGGAGACGGTGGAGATTGGATGGGTCTAATTTAATTTGGAGTTAATGACTCATCTCCTTGCAATTCAAATTTGAATTTTGAATTGGAGAGTTAAAACCTTCCAAATATGGATCAACCCCAATTAGGAAAGATTTCAAATTTGAAAACCAAAATTGTCATGAATTTTCCCTCTCGATTTTGCCAACCCAAATTAGGAAAGGGGACTGGGAAGGGGAGATTCACGGGTTGGATGGGGGAGGTGGACGACGGGTGAGGGATTTGGCCGTGGGCTTGGAGAGGAAGGATGGGGGGGTCGGATGGGGTGAGATCCGGCGGCGAGGGTGGAGGATGAAGATGACTAGAACAATAAGGAGGAACAAAAAAAGCAAGAGATAAAAAACAAAAGAGAGAAAATAAACGATAGATGATAAAAACCGCGAGCCTCGGACTCTTCCGAAGACTAACGGGTGATCGGTTGCCCTTCTCCAAGGGACTTCAAATCACGAGCCCGGACCCATCATGCGGCTAGTGACAACTCCGATTCATTCCCATAGGAATCTCACTCTCGTCCTCTCTCAAAAAGAACACAAATGTGGGCATAAATTTTTAATATCAATTCTTCATCCCTATTACAATAGCTTAAGACCCTATATATAGGCAACAACATGAGAAAAATCAAAAATTACAAAATTGCCCCTTGGGCCATAACACTCACTCTAGGGGTAAAACAGGAAATACATTAATTAAGAACTAAAATTCATAAAAAAAATAAATCATAATTGAAGATTTAAATTATAGCCGTCGATTTACGATGCCTCCTGTGATAGATGCGCCAAATCTTCGTACCGATGTCCGCATCAGATTGGATCTGATAATTCCTTTCCTAACTTACATAGCTTGTTTTGGAAAATCTTAAATCCCTCCACAAAACCCTCCTCCCTCTCTTAATGCCGCTAGCCCCTTGATTGGGCTCCACCTTGGTTTTCCCGCTTAAGCCCCAACCCAATTTGAATTTGAAATCAAATTCAAATTCTTTCCCTCTAATTTCACTTAATCAGAAATTAATTTCAGATTTCTAATAATTCTTCTTAACCCTAACCTAGATCTAGCTCCCCCTCTCCACCTCCTCCTACCCAAGACCCCACCTGCCTCTCTCCTTTACCTCTTGGCCACCCCTCCCAAGTGGCGGACGCCCTGCCACAACACCACCACGACACACCAAGCCCTTCCATGATCATTTATGGCCGATCCGGAAGTTGATCACGGGCTTATTCTCAATTCTCAAGGGGAGATTGACGTCATCCAATCACCATTCTTTGACACCAGATTTGGATCTGAAAGCACCGTCAAGGAATACGTTGATCGTATCCTCCCCCAGTTAGCAGACATCATCGACGAACAAAGACCTATTGGAGAGTAGAAGATCACCGGACGGCTACCCGTTCCTCCAACTCTGACTCCTTCCCCGGCGACTAGCACCCTCGGCATCGCATGTCTTCTAGTGGCATCTCTAAGTTTGCTTGCAAAATTCTTCTGCTAAGCCAATCATTTTCAAGAGTGTGAGTGAGGGATCCCAAGGTGAACGATCTAATTATTAACTTGTCATTTGCTTTACTCATTTATTTGTTGTTATTATTTTGCAAATATCCTAGTAATCTCAATTGTAATCGCTTGCCAGTACTTAGTCTTTTCATGAAATTTTCTAAGATCAAACTTGAAGATGCATCCGTTTATATTTAGCCAAGCAAAGTTCACATTTTACTAATTTCTTAAAAGCAATTCTTGTTCATCATCATTGTTTCACATCAGGATTTGTATTTGGAAGTGTTGTCCTTTGGCTTGGAAGAGGTGGCACTTCACAAATGTGGCTGGTTTGATTATAGAGTGTTTGAATCCTTGGAAGAGTAATCTTCCAAAAGAGGAGAATTATAATGCCACCTAAAAAAAATTAAATATGTGGAATTTCTAAATGATTTGAAACATTCATATTAAATTCCAGCTTACACTTATTTCTTTAAGCTACTAGATGTGTGTGTATTTTTAAATCATTTAAAGTGACAAATTAATTGTATAAGGGTCCCTTGTCATTCAAAATTTTGACAACCTCCCAACGTCTAATCGAGAGAGGAGGGATTGGGCAAGGCTTCTCGCGTGCGGTTAAGGGAGATGAGAAGGAGCGGACTTGTGTGAGTGTCGAATGGAATGAGAGGGGCGAGTGGTTTCTACATGCGTGAGGGTCGAATGGTATGAGAGGGACAAGCGGTTTCAGCTTGTCTTTAATTAAGAGGAGTCATGCGGTTCTGTCGTTTGGGACGAATAGTTCTGTCGGTCAAAGAGATTGTGCTTGAGGTGGGGCCAATGGCTAGTCAGTGGCCAACAAAATCCACATCATTTATTTCATATATGTGAAATCCCCACTAAAACAATCTTGACCATCTAATTCCATATTTAAGTTTCAATTTGATATTTAATTACTTTATTTAAAGTAAAAATTCAGTATATCAGTTAAAAATATATTTTATTTGTATACTATAAGTAAAATTATTAAAAAATTTGAAAAATTTTAATTCAAAAATTAAGAAATCAAGTTCAATAAACAAGTCAAGCTCGAGCTCAAGCCTAAATTTTTTTAATGAGCCAAGTTCGAGCTGATTAAATGAGCTCAAGTCGAGCTCAAGTTCAAGCTCAATGGGAATTAAGCAAGCTCTGCTCGATAAGCTACAACTCGACTCGTTTCCACCCCTAGATTCAACATCATACAAACAGTAGTGTTATCTAGATAATAATATTATTAAGATAATTGATTCACTATTATCTTACTCATTGGATGCAATGTTATCTAGAAAGATTAACAGAGATTATCATCTTCTTTTATTATTACTATTATTATTTTGATTATTTGTTTTAGAAGTCAGATAACATGACTTTCAGATGTCGACATATTTGATTGTTGTCAAGATATTAAAAAATAGAACTTAAATGCTATTTATGAAATTATTATTTAAAGATATTAGTGAACCAAATAATTGTCATATGATAATAACATGACATTACGAAGCAGATGTTACCTAATTAAACAACCACTAAATTTGATTTATACAATCACAATAGGCACAAAGAATAAGCACATAATATTTGCAGCCACAATTGCCACCAAAGTTGCAATTTATAAAAAACAGTAAATCCACTTACTTGTACCAGTTGAATAAGCTAACTCCAACTATAATTACCAGAAGTCCCATGCCCTTCAGCACAGTAAATTGATCGTGGAAGTAAAACACTGCAACCTGAACAAAGAAAGCATTCATCTAAGACATAAATCATAAGCTATATATATATATATATATTAGAGAGAGTGGGTGGGGTATGCCTAAAGTATATTTGATCTATATATGAGAATCTATAAGTTTAGCAAATGAGGCTTATCAGAATTTGTAAGATACAAATGAGCATGTTGGAGAATCTCTTAAGTGTTTTGTATATCAGAAGATCTAGTAAGAAGCTTCCAAAAGATATTTTTCTTCCAAAGTAGTAGACCAACAAACGAAAAGTTGATAAATGTTCTCACAATATAAGTATTAGAACAATCCTGATAAACTTCAGTTTGAAAAAGAATTTGTAAGGTCCCAAATGTACATGTGATGATTCCATAAAGGAAGTGGAAAGTAAGGAATACTCTCAAGGCAGAAACAACCTTTCAAAGACAAAATTATGATTCCATATTTTCAAAATTGAAAATAATATACGGCATAAGTAGCACATGGAGCTCCCACCAATGACGATCTGGGGAGGGGTTCATATACGCAGCCTCACTCTTGCATTTGCAGAGAGGATACTAAGATGAATGTGAAATAAATAGAAAGTATAAATCTAAGAATGATTGTTATAGAGGACTAGTTGGAGTGACATTAATTGCAGGTAAGGTAATTTGATAATAGGCTTAAATAGTCTGAATATACTCAGAAAATAATAGAAAATGCACCCATTAGAATGGTGGATAAAATTAGCGACCTAGGATAACATGGATAGAAAATGTTTATAACAATTTACAAATGAAATATTTAATACCTTAGTCAGTAGCTCCTTTTTTTAATTTTTTTTTTTTTTACCTTAGTCAATAGCTCCTTAAATCTCACTTAATCAAGTTCTTAAAAAATCTATTTCTAACTAATTGATTTAGATCAAAATTGTTGAAATTTTTTTATTGCTCAAATTATGCCTAAGCTAATCAATTTCCTAAAATATGATAACTCCATCACCTCTAAGATCTATCAAAGATACAGAATGATGCAACTAAAACATGGAAATCAAGAACTTTTCCTTGGCTGCTAAATGACTAGATTGAGAAAACAATCAGCTGAAAGTAGGTGGGAAATCTTTGAGTACTTCATGGAGCTGCAGTGATCAAAGTTTGACTGTAGTTGGTGATCATTGGCTAATGAATAGATAGGTGACTAATGCAGGCAACCAACGAGTAGATCAGCCTTTTCTCTATTGATGTCAGCAAGCAGTCAAGGAGCTCCGACAACTGTAAGAACTAGTACATTCTGACGAGAGTTTGCGATATGGTCGATAGTTTTCAATAGTGGCTGCCAATGATGTTGACTGGACGAGTTCATGATTAGAGAACTGTAGTTGCTACATTAGTTGGTGGCCCTTAGTCAATGAGAGCCTTGCACGCAGTGACTATGTTGACCTCTTTTTGGACTAAGTTTAATCTCACCCATGGTAAACTAAGTAGAATCCTTAGCCCTAGAGAGTCTTCGTTCCTGTCTCAACCGTATCTTACCATAGAGCTTACTTAGACAAACTTAAAGTGGCTATTCCCAATCACCCAATTTCCTTAATTTCTTTAAGGCCCAGCATACTAGGCGTCCCTTAGGTAGCTCATCCCAAGCATTATTTAGAGGGACTCACCCATTATATATTTAGTAATCAATTAACTGACCCTAATTAGCCTTGGCCAATTGGTCAGACCCTATCCAATTTTCTTTCCTAATTCATTCAAAGAAACTAATCCAAATGATAATTAAGTCAAGCCCACTAAGTCTAACCGGTATAGTCAAGTCACGCAATGTCTTACCTCACCATATTAGCCAATCTGACCAAGCCTAACTGATCAAACAAGTCTAGTCTAACTAGTCTTACCTACTGTTGGCTCAAGAAAAACGACACGAATGCATGAATTCTGCTTTGCAGCTGTGCGATTTCATTTCCCTTAAGTCAGATTGTAGTTAATCAGATTTCCCCTGATGGCAGTGTCAGGGTTTAAAGATATGGGATCCTTCCTATGAGTGCAAGCACTCATAGTTAATAACCCCTCTTACTACGTAAGAGAGAACTTCTCCATTAAGGATGCATAAACTTTAAGTATTTTAGTCTCGATTGTGGGAAAAATGGAGGTAAACCAGATCAAGATCTCATGGTTCCGTCGTCTCGAATATACCGTAATTTTAGTCTACCAACACTAACAATCATTGATTGTAGTGTCCAGGGAATCTGATTAGCAGTCATGGGTTGCTTCCTCTCAGAGATCCCGAGTAAACTGAAGTGATTAGATATGAATTTTAATTTTATTGGGTGTTTAGGGGTTTACATCTATTAGAATACCCAGAAATTGATTTAGTTTGGGATTTATGACTTCGTTTAGAAGTAACCCAAGAGTTTGGATTGGAGCGGGACTTATGGCTTCCTTAGGAAGTAGCCAGGAGTTTGGATTTAGATTGAGACTTATGACTTTCATAGAAAGTAGCCCTGAGATTTAAATTTAGAATTGGGGCTTATTACTTTGTTTATGAGTTGCCCAAGGATGGGTCTTACAACCTAACACTACAGTGAGGCTGCCCTGAGGTTTTTAATTATTTGGATAGGACTTATAACTTCCCTTAGGAAGTAGCCTAAAAAACGAGTCTTACAACTTAATCCTTTATACTAAGATGCCCAAAAGCTTTAATTACTTGGGTAGGAAATCCTATGACAGAAATTCCACATGATTTCAACAAAGGAATCATAATTATTATATTTCAAAACATTATTTAAAGATGAAATTATTTCTTAAGGCTTTTGCCTTAATTTTTCAACAAGAGTTGTCCATGTGACTAGATTTGGGTAGGGACTTGTGGCTTTCATTAGAAATTGACCCAATGAGTGGGACTTACGATCTCCACTAAGGGTAGCCCGAATATTTTAGTTGGATAGGTCTTAGTACTTCCTTAGAAGTTTGCCTAATGATGGGTCTTACAACCTAGCACTTTAAGCTAAGTGGCCCGAGTTGTGGGTCTAACAACCAAGTCCTATAGATTAGGATGCCCAAGTGAGGGATCTAGGGTTGTATTATTACCTAAATGTTTCCCTCAGAGGGCGGACTTACGACTTCTATTAGAAGTGGCTGATATTTTAATTAGGGTTAGGGGTTAAGTCAATTTTTACCCTAAGGTTGGACTTACGATTTTTCCCTTTCAGCACTATTGCTCTACTAGCTTTTTCATACTTAGCTTTCTTACTTTCCAATACTCTGTTATACTTGTAGTAGCTTAGATTTATCAGCATTCATTCAATTTATTTATGATGCACTAATTCTTGTTTACTTGTTTGCAGATACGTGGTACATGCGGCAGTTCATGGAGCTCGCAGATAGTTGCAGAAGCTTGTGTAGGAGGGATCTTGGGGTACTAGCAGAGTATTGTTTTGTACTTATTTAAGTTGGTAGAGTTGTTTGTTTGGAGAGTTTTAGAGTTTGTGAAAGATTTTGTTGAGAGCTTGTATATGTCTGATTACTAGAAACATTATTTCTTTTCCTGTATTTTCTTTTACGGTTAACTAATTAATCAATTAACTAAAAAAATCAAATTTTCTAGTTAATTATATTAATTTTAATTCTCAAAACCCTCGTACTTTAAAACTCTCAAAATTTAAAGCTCTCGTATTCAAAAAAAAAAAAAAAAAATCATTTAGAACACTCTCTTACTTTGAAATTTTCAAATTCAACAATGCTCTTGTATTTTAAAGTTAACCTGTTAATTTTAACTGATAAATTAGTTTTGAAACGATTTAGCACAGTCTTTGATACCTCAATAACTAGAGGAAGAGAGGTGATGCTTTGACAATTAGAGATCTTAAATGTTTCAAAGGGAAATAGTATTTAAAATGCTATAACAATTCAAAAGTCTTCTACTCAATTTTAATTGTATTGGAATTTTTTTTAATTTTAAAAAGATGTCTCATTTAGAGACATTCAAAAAAGTCTCATTTAGAGACATTCAAGGCATCTCAAGAATAGTTTTTGGGCTAAAACGATAGCTAATAAATTCTCACTTATGCTGAGTGGCATTTGGAAGAGTAATGAGTAGGATAAAAATAAATAGGAGAAAATTCTCGCCCCTTTGTCTTATAGAAAAATTTTAAGGTAGGCTCTTAGTAGCAATTCAAATGAACTTAATTCAAATGATGTTTGCAAAGATCTTTTTTTTTTTTAAGAAATATTTAGATTTAGAGGGACTAGAGGAGAATGAGTGTTCGTAGGTTCTCCGCTCCCACACATTTGATGATATATGAGACTTTGAAGATCTTGATTAATCAATTATTTTGATTAATCTTAATCAATTTAATTTTTATTAAATTTTAATTAACTAAATTAGTTAATTAATATTTAAAAGTCAATTTTAACATTTCAATTAAATCAATATTCAAATTGAATTTTCCTCTGGATTTTGAGGAAATTTTGGCAGCCTCACGTCGTCACCTCCCCACTGAGGGAGAAATCGGTGTGGCATTTGCCAAAATTTCTTCATACCCGGACCTAAGGTCAACGGTGTAGGACCTTCGAATTTAAATCATCCCACCAGGATCTAAGATCGACTGCGTGGGGTCTTCGAATTTTATTTCATCCGCCCAGATCTAAGATCACGACGCAGGTCTTCGAATTGTGAAATCATCCGCCCAGATCTAAGATTGATGGCGCGGGTCTTCGACATTTGTTTGAAAGTCTCTCCTTTTTTTTTCTTCTTATTATTTTTTAACTATAATATTATATAAATTATAAAATAATATATTATGATATGTTTATATCATAGTATATATATTTTTATATAATATTATATTTTATAATATACATAAAAAAACGGAGTCGGCTCTTGCACAGTCAAATTCGACAAGGGTAGTCGTTGAAGGAACTTAGTCGAATATTTCACAAAGAGCATTAACTTCATTTCGGGGTAGTCTTATATTAAATGTGTAGCAGGATTTAAGTTGGATTTACACTAAATCCAACAAAAATAGACTTTGTGCATGCATTAAATCCCGACAATGGGTAAATCCCTCGATTCTGCGAATTTATGGGATTTGGCCGAAGATGCATGCATTTAAAACAGTAAATTAAAAAAAAAGGTTCTCACATAAAACAAAAAAGATATTTGCATTTACTCTGAAAAATACTAAAAGAAAAAGTTGCGTTTATAGCAGAAAACGCAATTCTTTTTCATTTTTTTGTAAAAATGCAATTTTTTTTTTGCATTTTAACAAAAAACACAATTAATAATTGCATTTTTTATCTTTTTTAAATTTATTCTTCATGATGGTCCTTTTCATATAAATTGTTCTAAAATGGTCGGAAATTTCTTTACGGTTAAATTCTTAAGCTTAATTTTCTACATTATAACAACAACAACAACAACAAGCCTTTACTATTATTATTATTACATTATAACAATAAGCCTTTTCTATTCTTAGTATTAATTTTTTACATTATAACAACAACAACATAAGCCTTTATCCCACTATGTAGGGTCAGCTACATGAATCCTTTTTCTCCATTGTGTCATGTTAAGTCAAATTCTCATCTAAATCTAGTAAAGAAATGTCATTTCTAATATTTGTTTAACCAAGTCTTTTTAGGTCTACCTCTACCTTTCTTAACATAAGTCAAACCTAATACATCTACTTTCTTAACCGGATCATTGAAAGGCCGGTGTTTTATGTGATCAAACCATCTAATGCGACTCTCTCTAATCTTGTCTTCCATTGGAGCTAATCCAACCTTTTCACGTATATGCTCATTTCGTATCCTGTCTCTAAGAGTAAACTCACTCATCCACGTGAGCATTCTCATCTCTGCAACACTTAACTTAATATTATGCTTCTCTTTTAATGGCCAACATTCTGCACCATAAAGCATTGCAAGTCTCTCTACCATCTTATAGAATTTTTGCTTAAGTTTGAGAGGGACTTTTCTATCACACAACAAGCCCGATGCATTCCTTCACTTTAACCATCTAACTTGAACTCTACAAAACCCATCTATTTCACCATCACTCTGAACAATAGACCCAAGATATCTAAAATATATGCTCTTATTAATGACTTGATAACCCAAAGTCACAATCCCCCACAAGATCTATTATTACTAAAATTACATTCCATATATTCAGTTTTATATCCACTCAAACGAAAGCCTTTAGACTCTAAGGTTGACCTCCATAATTCAACTTTACCTTCAACTCCCTCTCAAGTCTTATCAACAAGAAGAATATCATCAACAAAAAGCATACAACAGGTTACAAACTCTTGCAAATGTCTAGTGAGAACATCCATGACTAAATCAAAAAGATATGGGCTTAAGGTTGATCCTTAATGTAATCCAACTAAAATAGGAAAATACTTGGTCAAACCACCTTGTGTTTGAATACAAGTAACAATTGCTGCACACATATCCTTAATGACTTGAATATAAATATTATTAACTCCTTTCTTATGTAGAACTCTCCATAGCACTTCTCTTGGAACTTTATCATTTGTTTTCTCTAAATCAATAAAAATCATATGTAGATCCTCCTAATTATCTATGTACTTCTACATCAAACCTCCCAATAAATATATAGCTTCCATAGCAGACCTACCTGGCATGAAACCAAATTGATTTTGAGAAACATTAGTATCACGCTGCAACCTATGCTCCATAACTCTGTCCCATAGTTTTAAAGTACAACATATTAACTTAATTCCTCTATAATTCACACAATCTTGTGCATCACCTTTATTCTTAAAAATAGGAATCAACACACTCATTCTCCACTCATCAGACATCTTTTAAGTTTTCTATATTATAACAAATCCAATAAAAATCAACAAAAGCTCTTTTCAAGAAAAATCATGCTCGACCACTCGGACAATCTTTGTGATGATCCTAAAATCCTCAAAAGTCAAATTGTGTCTCCTTCGCAACTGATGTGAATTAGAACTAGTTAGTATTCTGTAAATGAATGAACAATTGTAAAGTTACACTAAATAGTTGGAATAAGACTAACGATGATGATGATTCTATGTGATATCCAACCAAATAAAATTAATATAGTATAAAATGGCAAAAGGCTAGACATACCAAAATTGTAACAGCTTCTTTGACAATACCGGCTATTGTTACTGTCACTGCACTAGTCGCTGAAACAAGGATATACTCGGTTAAAACCTGCGATCGGCACAAAAGATGGCACTTGAAAAAGGGTATTTGTCTAATAAATATCCTTAAAAGACTCATAAAATGATTATAAGCACCTAAATGCCCTAGAAATCTCTAAAGAATATCATTAAAAGAATACTTAAGATATAAGGATAATAAATTTATGGTCAAGACAAGTTTGAAACTGAAAGCTGAAACCATACCATGAAAAATGCCAAAGCCCCTCCCAAAAGCATCAATAAACAACTTCGAATCACGTGCTTTGAACTATCAAAGTACTTATTAGACTTAAGGTCATGCCATGGATCAAGTAGAAGAGAAAGGATTGCTGTAGCAAGTGCCATCACAGGAGTAACATGACTCATTAATGTGATGGGATTCTTTAGACCTGAATTAAAGAACACCAAAATGTCAGACGCAGAAAGATTTTTTTGTTGAATTAGCTCTACAAAAGTAAAACTAATGAAAAACTACCATAGTTAAAAGATAAAATTATAGATAGCCTCAAAACCCATTTTCATGTGAACTGGACATGTACCTGAACCAGAATACTCCAACTCTAAATTTCTAGCATATGGACTAAAAGAAAGTCACGAAAGAGGAAGCTTACCATAAGACTCTTTCTTCATGTTGTATCAGCAAACATAGAAAAAGGAAAAAAAAAAAAACAACCAAAAGTTAGATAGAGATATAATAAGAGTAGAACACATTGCAGATATGTTTGCATATTATCAAATTCAAGTGAACTTCGAAAGTACAAAAATAGAAGCAAATAAGACTGCATATGAAGACAGCTTAGAACTAAACCTGTAAGAGAATCTGTGTCATGGACCAACGGAAACCTGACATCACGGAGGCAAGCATAACAAGGACAAAACCCCAGAAATCAAATTGAGTCTCCTTTAAAACTGACATGAATTAGAACTAGTTAGCATTTTATAGTGTCGGGAAATAAGATAACCAACACATAAAACAGAACGTTTGAACTGAAATTCCGGTCTCTAGTACCAGTAGCCCACTTGGGTTCTGCATGGCATGAAAGCTTTTATGATGTAAGACGGTTTAGGATTTAAGATTTACTGATGCCATGTAGAATGAGATGCACAATGAATACACGCAAAAAGTCTCAATCAACATTACCAACTCATAACATGTGGAATAAGTTACTTTTAATGTAAAAACTGCTAATACACTTCTTTCATTCCAAGCAATAATCTAATAGTTGTCGAAACCTAAATTCCCACATGAAAAGTAGTGAACAGATATAAAGTTTCAACAACAATCAATATTTACACTACTAAAAGGAATCCAATACATATAACACTTGACAATACTTCATTAATGCACAAAAACTAGCCAATTTATGGATTAATATCAAGAATAATAATAGAAATCACCAAAAAAGAAGAAACCTTATACTGAAAGCCTTTTTTTTTTTTTTTGTAAGGGTAGGCTGAAGCTTATTTATAATCCTAGATGCTTGACTCAAGCGGGTGAACAACATTTCCATTTAAAAATCCTCAAGGGACCTAACAAGCAATGGAAAGAGAAATCTTCCCAAATGGACTCGTCAAAAATCTAATCTCTCAGGAAACGCCAACCCCTTCCCTATAAGCCTCCTTTGTGTAAGAGAGAGAACTCCGAAAATATTTTACATAGGTTATTATTAAATTTCTCCTCATGTTGTGTCAAGGTTTATTTTATTTTATTTATGTTTATTATTATTATTATTATTTTGGCTTTTAATAGGACACAATGGAGAAAAAGGATTCATGTAGCCGACCCCACGTAGTGGGATGAAGGCTTGATGTTGTTGTTGTTGTTGTTGTATTATTATTATTATTATTATTATTATTATTATTATTATTATTGTATGAGACAGAATGCAGGAGAAGTTTTCTAAGAGGTATATTATTTATATTTTAACCATATTTTTGTTGATGTTTTCTCAAGGTTTATTTAGATATGGGTCAAGATTTCCTATGCATGCTATCCCTTGTAATAAATTTCATCTCTGGCTCACAAGAGAGCTCTCTCAATTAAGGAGGTTGCTGATGGACCGGTTCGGTCCATAGCAACACCGGCCCTTAAAGGGCCGGTTCTCACTTACTGCAGGCGGAGAACCCGCCTGCCTGGGCGGACAAGCCAAGGGGGGGAAAGCTCTCGGGTGGGCCCCTTGGGCCCACCAAATTGAAGAGAAAGGTTGTGGTGTTTGCCCTAGGGGTAATGAGGGGATTTTGAGGGGTTCATGTGAAAGTTAAAAGTGAGTTAGGGTGGCTTTTTGGAGGGATCTCATTTTGGTGGCTGTTTTAGTTTTCTTTTTCTCTAGGGCTTGGGAGAAAGCTTCTCTTCTCGAATTGAGAGCATTGTATCCGTGGAAACTTGTAAGTCTTTTAATATTCAAGTTATTGAAGTGTTTGTGAGTGTTTTCATCCAAGAAATTCGCCATTTTTTCACTGTTTTTGGGCTGTTTTTCCTGGATTCCGAAATTTAAAAACCAAGTTCCATCAGATACATGCCTTTTTTATATGAAAAATCATACAGAGAATCATAGGCCATTTCCTTGTTGAAATGACTTTTACAAGTAGAAGGTAAGAGTGGCATTGATCCATGCTTTCTCATACTTTGTGTTAATACAATGAAGGTGAAATAGATATGTTGATTTTATATAGGTGACAAAATAAGATTGGATACTAGGACAATACCCCTTCAAGAGGTGAAGTCAATATACCTTGAAGACATTAGGTGAGCTAGAGCAAGAAAGTTGTGGAGGTCATTGGAGTTTGTTAGACTGAGCCTCCTTTAGAGGGGCAAATTATTGGGTTAGGTGACCGGAGGCGAAAAATAAGTTCGGATATCCAATAAACATTTGCCGCGTCACCTGCGCTTTTGACTTGCGCTTTAGTTGCGCTTTACTTGCGCTTTAATTGCGCTTTACTTGCGCTTTACCTGCACTTTACTTGCGCTTTAGTTGCGCTTTACTTGCGCTTTAATTGCGCTTTACTTGCGCTTTACCTGCACTTTACTTGCGCTTTAGTTGCGCTTTACTTGCGCTTTAATTGCGCTTTACTTGCGCTTTACCTGCACTTTACTTGCGCTTTAGTTGCGCTTTACTTGCGCTTTACTTGCGCTTTACCTGCGCTTTACCTGCGCTTTACTTGCGCTTTACCTGCGCTTTACCTGCGCTTTACTTGCGCTTTACCTGCGCTTAATTTAAAATAATATTTTATTAATATCCGGACCAATCTCCGCGTTCGGTCACCTGACCCAATAATTTGCCCCTTTAGTGGTGAAATATGACGTGATATAAACATAGCAACAAAGTAGTGTAGGAAAGACATGAAGGTCACTGAAAATGGCCAAAACAATCATTCTTTGTGTTGGAGATAGAAGAACCCGAAAGTTGCAATGAAGTAATGTAGGAAAGGTTGTGGAAGCCGCTAGAGGTGGTTGGATGAGTATACCCCTAGAAGTGGAGATGGCATGTCATAAAGATGAAGATAGAGCAATGCAGGAAGATGTAGATGCCACTCAAGATGTTCAGATTGGTCCACCCCTAAAAGTAGAGATGGAAAGACCAAAACATGATGAAGCAATGCAATAAGTTATGAAGGCAACTAGAGGTTGGGATTAAGGGGAGATGGCTCGACCTGAAGGTAGCAATGGAGTTGTGCAAGAAGGTCTTGGAGATGTCAGGTAGAGAAGTGCGATGTGTAGTAATAGTAGGGGCAACTGAAGATGGTTAGATCAGTCCTCCCATAGAGGTGGATATGCTTGTAGAGGCATTAGAGTGATGCAGGAAGGGCTTGAAGACCATCAGAGATGGTTAAATTGATCCTTCCGTGAAGGTGGAGATTTCCCAACCTAAAGGCAATTATGGAGCGGTGTAGGAAGTTTAATAGGAAGTGTGTGAAGATCATTAGAAGTGCAGGTGCTTAGATATGTCTCCTTTTAGCGGTGATGGCATGATGTGAAGGCCATGACAAAGCAAGACAGAGAGGTCATGGATTGCACTGACTAACGATAGCCAGATTCTATGTATTATATATATTTTTTCACAGATATATATATATATATATATATATATA
>NW_021319083.1:19223921-19246942 GCF_001605985.2 Dendrobium catenatum | reverse complement strand
GTCCATAGCAACATCGGCCCTTAAAGGGCCGGTTCTCACTTACTGCAGGCGGAGAACCCGCCTGCCAGGACGGACAAGCCAAGGGGGGGAAAGCTCTCGGGTGGGCCCCTTGGGCCCACCAAATTGAAGAGAAAGGTTGTGGTGTTTGCCCTAGGGGTAATGAGGGGATTTTGAGGGGTTCATGGGAAAGTTAAAAGTGAGTTGGGGTGGCTTTTTGGAGGGATCTCATTTTGGTGGCTGTTTTAGTTTTCTTTTTCTCTAGGGCTTGGGAGAAAGCTTCTCTTCTCGAATTGAGAGCATTGTATCCGTGGAAACTTGTAAGTCTTTTAATATTCAAGTTATTGAAGTGTTTGTGAGTGTTTTCATCCAAGAAATTTCGCATTTTTCCATCGTTTTTGGGCTGTTTTGCTTGGATTCCGAAAATTACAAATCAAGGTCCATCAGTTGCTTAGGCTCATGTTTGGTAATTGGATGTAAATTTAGTTGAACAATGAAAGGTTGGACGATGCAAGATCAAAATCATATGTTTCCATCATCTCAGGTATATCAGCAGACCAAATTAGCCAAAGTTTTTTTTAAAAAAAATTGGCCAAAGTTAGAGGGCTACAAGTCGTACGGGTTATGAATCGTAACATCCAGGAGCTTAAATAACAACTATAAGTTACCTAATCTTAAATAACCTGAGCAAATTGGGATGGAAATGTATGTCAATGATGTGCTATCAAGATTAACATCAAATCATTCATTGGTATAGGGCAGGCCAATCCATTTTTTACTGAATAGTTTAGAAACACAAAGCATGGATGATTGTTTTTAAGAGGAACTAGACGTGACTAATAATAGCTCAAAGGAATGGTATAAACATCATGAGTTTCAGCATAAGTTGAAAAAACATGTCTAAAACATGTGAGATTATTAATTTAGGCGTGCTAGAGACAAGAAATAGATGAACTAGATATATGTATGAATGTCTTAATTGAAAAATAAGAAGAGAATATACATCCCATCATCTGTCTAAGTATCTATTAAATGTGGGTTTAGTTGGTGAACTGATTCTGATATCTTGGACAGTTAGCATAAGAGGCGACCAAACTTTCATTTGGGATGGGGCTTACATCCATTTGAAAGTCCATAAGTAGATCTTATAGGCTTGAGGATATGAGAAAAGCTCGATGACATGTCTTATGGCATTACCTATAACCCTATAGGTTAGGTGACCTATTTAGATTAATTTAATGAGCATGTTGGCTTCATGCTAGTATTTTAATTAGAATGGGGCAAACATCTATTTGAAGGCCAATAAATGGGATGTACACTCGAAAATATGGAAAGCCCAATAAGGAGTGTTACTTCCATATGCTATAAGTAAAATGGCCCATTTTGCTTTATCATGGATGTTCTTACTAGGCATTTGCAAGAGAATGTACCTTGGTGATTACTTTTTATGATGATATTTTTCTTGTTGATAAGACTAGAGAGGGAGTAGAAGGAAAACTTGAATTATGGAGGTTAACCTTAGAATCTAAAGGTTTTTGTTTAAGTAGATCGAAAATCAAATACATGAAGTATAATTTTACTAAAAATAGATCTAGTGGGGGAATTGTGATTTGGACAATCAAGACATTAAAAAGAGTATACGTTTTAAATATCTCAGGTCTATTGTTCAAAGTGGTGAAATAGAAGGGAATATTATTAGTAGAATTCAAGTTGGATGGTTGAAGTGGAGGAATGCATCAGACCTATTGTGTGATAAAAGCGTACCCCTCAAACCTAAGGGAAAATTCTTTAAGATGGTGATGAGAACTGTAATGCTTTATGGCGCAGAATATTGGCCATTAAAAGAGAAGCACAAAATTAAGTTAAGTGGTGCAGAGATAAGGATAATCAAGTGGATGAGTGGCTTTACTCTCAAAGATAGAATGCGAGACTAGTATATACGTGAACAGATTGGAGTATCTCCAGTGGCATATAAGATTAGAGAGAGCCACCTTATGGTTTGGTCACATAAAACGTCAGACTTCTGATGACCCAGTTAGGAGGTAGATGTATTAAATATGACCTATGTTAAGAAAAGTAGAGGTAAGCCTAAAAAGACTTGGTTAGAAAGTATTAGAAATGACATTTTTTATTAGATTTAAATGGGAATTTAACTTTTAATATGACACAATGGAAAAAAATGATTTGTGTTGCCAACTCCACAGTGGGATAAAGGCTTGATGTTATTGTTGTTGGCTTACTTTGATGGGCTTGTTAGCTTTGTGTTGGCCCATTAATTAGGATGGGACTTACATCTAATAGAAGCCCACAAGTGGGACTTACAATCTCAAGAGTGCAAAATCCCAATAATGAATCTTATAACCTTACCATATAGATAAAGTGCTGATTTGATTTGTTGTGACGGGCTTACTATCTCTATGTTGGACTGTTAATTGGGATGAGGCTTTCATCCGTTAATGTTCATTATGCATAATTTTAGTTTTTTTATATGATAATTAATATAATTTGAAATATGGGACTTCCTGCTCTTTTTGCGAGTTGCATGGATAGTCAGGGTTTATAGTAATGGCTTTCGTCATGCTCGCACTTGGGACTAATGACTCAAATATTAGAATTGGCCTAATAGTAGATCTTTTGACCTAGAATTGCAAGCAATGTAGCCCGTTTAGCAGTGACTCATGAGGACCCTTGTATCCACTAAAAAACAATTGTGTAAGACCCATGCACTTTTATATGTCTAATAAACCAGGTTAACATTATAAGTCTGTATTGGAGTTTACAAGGCGATAGCATGCTTTGCACATATCGATGCATTTTGGTATAGACATCAACTCATGAACATGACTGAATGTTATTAAGTTATATTAACAAACGTCTCGAATATTTGAAAGAATTCCATGACATATTGGCACACTTTTCATAGCAAATTCAAATATATAAAGCACTTGATTGTTTTAAGAAAAGCTTGTTTTGGTCATTTTGAAGTTGACGATAATTTTATTAAATTTTAGGATTCATGTATTACGGATGAAATAGTCTGAAGGAAAAGAGTGATTGTAGCTGCTTACATAAATGTATTTCTTTTGTTATATAAATTGCGAGACTTATTCAACTTTGAAAAACAATCTTGTCAAGATAAATACTAAACAAACAATTGTTGCACATATGTGAGTATTAAACAAACATTTATTACGTTCAAATTATTAATTTATGAATATGTATTGTAGAGGTTAAATTTGACATTCTTTTTATAGTTCCAAATTTAGATGTTAGTATGCGGAAAATTTCAAATTGTAGATTAATTTGTTCGTAACATGACCAATGTTCCTTCTAAGCGTTCATGAATCACCTTTATTTTCTTTTCACAAGAGGGGTTCTAACTACATCAGCAAAGCTTAGTCCACCACAAATAATCAAAATGGCATCCCAAGCATGTTGTAGTCTTCAAAGACACTGAATGATTGTTTTGACTTCATCTCAATGATATCCTAAACGCTATTGATGAGTTTCAACCTGACACAACTGCTAACAAAAAAAAATCGCTCATTATATACGAACCATAGATCAATGAAAGGAGAGGCCCCATGATAAACCAAAGCTCAACAATACAGTGGTCATCAAAATTGTTTGGATCAAAGATTGATGATGAGGGGTTTTCAATTTAGTTGAACTAAAGCTTGATGGCTTTTCAACAACTTATTTGAATCCTTTTGAGCATTTTTAAAAGTAATTAATTTGTTTGTTTTTCGCATTCTTTTTCATAATATGTTAGCAACTTAGCGTTTAAGAGAAAATTGTCGTCAATTCGAGATTCTTCTGTTTTTATTATGCATAGTTATTAGTGAAAAAATAACTAAACCCTTGATTCAGATAAAAAATCAATGGAGAGAGAAAATAATTCATGATTGAGCAAAGATTAACATGGAGAGGTGGTCTTTAACATTAGATTAGACTAAGGATAAATGAATAAATGTTTTCATTTAGCTAGGAAAGGTTTTCAACTTAGCTGGGCCAGAGATCGATGAGCCTTAATGGTTAACCAAGCTAGATCAAAGATCGTCAATTCTTCAATGATTAAAATGGTCGTGCCAAAGATTGACAACACAAGGCCTTCAATTTAGCAGGATGGAAGATCAACAACTATTCAATAAGTCACTTGCAATTGAGAAAATTTTCATGAAAGAGAAAACAAATATTATACATACATTTAGCACGAAGAAGTCACAAAGCTTTATGTCACCAAGAATTAGGTCATTGGAGTGACACGAGTCAAGCTCAACATCACTAGGGTTTTTATATGAGATATATCGTTATTCTTGTGTTAGGGAGGAAAAAATATTAGCGTCGGAGAGGGAAATGTCCTGCGCACTGGGAAGAATCTTACATGCAAACAAAGACAATGAAGAAAGAGGAGAGCAAGGCCATAGCATCTTTGGAGTGTTGATTGCAAAAAGATGTGCTATGGACTGAGAAGCAAGTGCAAATGAGACTGAGATCATGAGAGAATGTCATCAATGATTTTTAGGTGAGAGAGTAAACAAATGTGAGAGAGATTTAAGATAGGGAGCTTTGATGGGGTAAGTAAGAGAGGAACAACGAATGAGTTTCAAGTAGACATAGCCAAGTGGAAATGAGAGACATGCAAATATGCAACTAAGCGGGGCCAAATGTATAAGGATATTTTTTTGTTCGTAAACATCAATTAAGTTTTAGTTTCATAAGCCTTGTCGCTCATGAGGCATCATTTGCTTAAAAAATTATTAACGTTCATTATCCAATCAACAAAAGCTTTAGGATATACTTTCCCATTGAAGGTAGAGACATCAACTTTAACTTTCCTAGTTATGTCATCATCAATATCATATGATTGTCTCTTCTAGTTTTCATGATTTATTGATGTCTGTCTTGATTATTTCATTATTTGTGATTAGGTTCCTCATTAAGGAAAGATTCTGTTAGACCGGTTCACACTAAATCGGTCCAAAACCAGCCGGCCCAAAGGGAGCCGTTGGTCTATAGGAGGCGGAGGCTTCCGCCTCCTTTGCTTGGTTCGCCTAATGGGGTGGGCCCCACAATGCCAATTGATTGAAAATTCAAACGGAGTGGGGAGACTAGGGTTGGGAGGGAAAATATATTAGGAAACCTTTTGTATTAAAGGGGATGAGGGGGATTAGAGGCATTTCATGTTTTGATTTGGTTGAGAATTAGGGTTTTTTGGCGTTTGGACTCTAGACTCTCTTGTCTAGATATTTGGGAGAGACGATCCTCCTTTCGAATTGAGGATCACTTTTATCTTGCTTTTGAGTTGGTTTTCCTTTGTTTCGTTTATTGCAATCGATTGTTTTGGGACTGATTTTGCCCAGATTTTGCTCTATTCACATTGTTTTCTCTCCAATTAGTGATAGGTTTGCTTGCGAACTCAAGTATTCCCTTAGGGTTACTTGCAAACTCGAGTATTTCCTATCAGATTCATAATCCGACTCTTGTAGGAGTAGCTAATTAGTTGCCAACATGTCAAGTATAACAATTACACCATTCAAACAATGATTTGCTAACTAACACTAATAATTCATCTCATTTTTTTAGTGACATGAAGACAAAAACTAAACTCTTAACACTGATTTTAAGAAGGATAGTTTAGAGCCAAGGATTTACTAATGTAACCTAGGATTATATGGCATAACGAAAATACACACAAAAATATAATTTATATGTCATAAACTATTAACTTCAACAAAAATTTAATATGCGTTACTGTAATAACCCAAATTCCAGGTAAGATTACAAAATTTTGCTTAATTAAATTATCCTCGAATTCTTAACTTCTATTAAAATTTCTAACAAATTTACTTTCCTAAAATTTTAACTTAAAATTACTTTTAATTATGATTAGCAATTAATTATTGTTAACACAGAATATTGTTCTGTTAATTAATGCTAATAGTTATTGTTAAGGAATCAAGTAATTAACAGTTACTATTAATTCAGTAATTTACTGTTAATGATTAAACTAATGTTAATTAGACAGTAATCCTAACATATTAATTAAATATTATTCCCGTTTCCACTCAGCCATCCAAAAGCAGACATCGGTTGGCTTCCTTTTACATAGGTTTATGAAATCATCTTATACACATACCTTTTTCTGACAAATAATGAGGAGCTTTCCAAAACCCCCAACCCAAATATAAGATATAGAAATGTACAGGTTAGGATAATCAGAGAAAAGGTAGATCAAGAGAAGTCTGCAAATTTCTACATCATTTTATCTAAATGCTTAGATGTAACATTCAAAATCAGTATATGAGTTCTCAAAATGAACAAAACAACATAAACTAAGCAAGCACCAAGTGTTTTAGAAAGTTTTCAAAGGATTTGTTGAGATTCTGAACTCAAGCATCCTAATGACATGTTTGCAGAAATAACAAGAAATAAGATTGATCTCGATTTCAAACTCATTCAGATGCATACTTCTATATGTATTATAAAGATAATAAACAAGTTATGACATACCTGTTAATAGAACTCCAAAAGAAATTATCAAGATAATTCCAAGAAGCTTAAAACTGGGAGTCTCCAGCCTGTGAAATAATAAGGGTTCAAGTGTAGAAAGGGGCAAAAAACCAGGAAAGATGTCATGACCATAATAAATACTAGATGGAGTCGAATATTATTTTTTGGGAGAACATTCAGGCCAATTAAGGCAAACTCACACAAACATCACATACGCAAGCTTCGAACTCAAGACCTCTTGATTGGTAGTCAAAGCTCCCAACCAACAGATCAAGATAAATTGCATGATGGAGTCAGACATAAACATCAGCACAAATTTAGATGGCTTGTTAACATAATGTAACTCCATATCCTACAAGTATTCAGTTATTAGTTCTTCTAGTGATTGCATAAAGGATCTACGCAGAATTCAAAGTGATAGAATAGGCATGGCACAAAATACAATATTTATGGAAACATAAGAAATCATCACCGTAGAACTGTTATCTCATCAAACTTACCGAAATGCAAAAGCAAACACAAGGAGAAATATCGGAGAAGCAGATTTGCACTGCACATCAGAGCATGTGGTTATCAGGAAAAACACAAGCTTAACAAGTTAGCAAATAGTTGATAGTTGCTGAAAACCATGACAAACCATTGTAGCGAATGTCACAGATATGAAAACAAGTGAAGCATTGCTTAGGTTTATGTCCAAAGCAGTTCCAAGGGCAGTTGGTACAACTGCAGAAAGTGAAATTCATCTGTATCATCAATGTCTTCATAAATCATCAAATCATTAAAAAAATGAATGCAAATCACAACAGACGTCAAACAATTTACCTCTGACAAAGTAATCCTTCCATGTCATTTTAGCACCTTTTTCAGAACCACGAGACTGGAAGCAAGCGATGGCCTTCGCTAAAACAGCTTGCAGTGAGAAGTGAACAGTGTTCATCAACAATGGAGCTGGGAATCGTCCGAGGTGATCACCTAACAATGTCTTATTATACCTTATCCACGCGCAGAAAATCGGTCAGAAAATCAACAAATTTAATGAACCCAAAGATAGCTGCCGTTATAACTTCCTAGCATTTGAACACTTACAGCGTCAAGCAGGTACTGAAGGTGTACCAAATAAGTATAAAGAACAGCGTCTTAAGCACAATGACGTAAGTGATCGAGTTCTGCTCGGCCTCTAAACTTTCCAGCTTCGCAACCGAATCGCTAGTATGGATACCGTTCTCAATATCCAAAGGTATAGGTATATACCTATTCCCTTCCCCATTGCCTTCCAATGAAGCTACAGTCATGCTGCGCTGCCTAAATCCATTCGACCACTGCCCTTCCAAGCTTGAATGAGCTCTCCCAGACCCCACATCTTGGAGAAGCGGCAGATCGAAGTCATCAGATCCATCCACAGTACCGCATTCACAAGATCCGTTGGTCGACGGAATCGAATGTCTGAATCCATCTTTCTCGTCGCACCACCGCGAGAAAGATGGCTCCTTTTGGATCACCGGCATCTCAATTCCATCGCCAAAATACCTAATGCTGACCTCGCCTTCAGACAAAGATACCGATCCTTCTCCTTCCTCTTTCTCCGGTACTAAATTGCTCTCCCTCATCTTCTTCCACCCGTCGAGATCTCCAGCTTAGAAACCAATTGCGATTCAAAGCGAACCGATATGGAGAAGCATATTAGGTAAGAGATCGAGACCTTCTCGTCTTGGAGCTATGGAACGGAGATTTTACGGGTTTCTTGAAAATATGGATCTTAGAAGAAACTTTGTCTCTGCAATCGATGAAGGGATTGGGATTTGAGCGTTCCCGAGGGAGCTTGTTGGTGTGCTGACCTATTCTCAGTTGGGGAGTCGACGTCGGTGGGAGGAGCGGTTGGGAGCTGAGACCAATTACGAACATAGATGGCTCCGCACTATGGCAAATTATTGGGTCAGGTGACCGGAGCCAAAAGATAAGTTCGGACAGCCAATAAACCCAATAATTTGCCCCGCACTATTGCTTCCATATGTACGAAGGAAGACGGGGCATTTAAAGATAGAAATGTATAAAGACCCGACTAATTTTGCCGATTTTAGCGCCGACGCGAGTATGTTGATTGAAATGAGAGAAGACCCCACCGGGCTTAGGTGGGTTGGTGGTCGTGTTTAGTTGAGAACCTCCCATCTCAAGTTCGAATCTCCTTTCATACGAGCAAATATTATGTCCGGTCACCGAATGTGTTTAGAGACCAATAACCACGTGCCACATCACCTAAAACTCGGTATTGAGCACTCTTCGTTATACATTCGGATATGTTCGGATTTCACCGGACGTAATAATTTCTCTTTTCATATGGCACGACTCCTTAAGTGGAGAGAAAAGAACTGTGGGTCCTGCACCTGTGGGGCTGGTTGCTGGTAGACTCGCCGAGGGATTAGTGGACACTGCCAAACGCGTCACAAGCTGACGTGGCAGCGGGCTGATACCCCCGTTCAAAAAAAAAAATGAGAGAAGATTCTTCTCAATTTTTTTTTTATTTGAATGTTATATTTTAAATTAGTTTGATCTTAAATATTGAGTGTCAATTTTTTTATTTTTTATTTCTAAATTTCTTAAAAAAAAAAATGAATTCAAATGGGCCCAACCAGCTTTGCCTCACCTATACGTGTATTGATAAAACAATATTTGATGGTGGAAGTTCAAATTATTCGAGCATGTATAAGAAACTAATGAAATCCCATTATATAATCTCCAACCTCATTATTTCAAGTTGTTGGCAACTTGTAAAATTTCTAGTTCAAAAAAATGTTTGTGTTTAAAAGCTGCTTTTGAAAGTAGTATGAAAGCTGTCCCAAACAAAGCCTTAGGCTTCGCTTGGGACTAGTTTCTTATTGCTTATTAAAGCAGCTTTTTAGTACAAAAATTTTAATTTTTGTACTATAAACTATTTCAAGAAACAATAAGAAATCCGTCCCAACCGAAACCTATGCCTTATTAAGATCATATATATTAATTAACACAACAATCATATCACTCAAGATTTGAGATGAGACCAAAAAAATTTGAATTTTGAATTAAGAGAACAATACATAAAATTTATAAGCAAATTCAATAATATTTATATACATGAATAATAACTATTAAATAAATAATAAATAAATAATTTCAATTTATAATTTATTTATTTATTAAAACACCTATAATTATTTATATATAATATAAACATGTAAATGTCTGATTATATAAACAATGAAACACCTTGAATTTCCTTGAACCCTATTTAAGAATTATGATTCCATCACATTTTTCATCCTTTATTAATTATCAAAGAGGCATAGAATTTTTCTTGTGACTTCAAAATGGCCCTTCTTTGAAGGTTTCAAATATTACGATATTTTAATAATATTAAATCACATTTTAACAATAATGTCATTATCTTTATAATTTTTTTATTATTATAAGCATAATTTCTTATCTATAATTCTATATATAGTAATGGATTTTGTTTTAATTTTATTAAAATTTGTGCCTTTAACATGCAAATTTACCAATGAAATAATATTTATTTTATTTTCTCATTCGATGAGGAGGTAAGATGATAATACAATAAGAAATGTACATACATACCATAAAATTTTTATGTATTTATATATCAAATATTTAAATTTTAATATTTACTTATTTAACACCCATATCTTTAAAGCATACAAAAAAATACTTATAAGATTAATTTTTCTAACGTAAAATGCACAAATTTATGTGTATATTTTGATGTGATTAAAATAAATATCAAAAGTTAGCTATATTAATATACAACATCAACATCAAGCCTTTATCCCACTGCATTGGGTTGGCCACATGAAGAGTTAAATTCTGATTTAAATCTAATAAAAATATCATTTCTAAGATTTCCTATCTAAGTTTATTTAATTTTGTCATTACCTTTCTTAAGATAGGTCAAATCTAATACATCCACTCTCCTAACTTGGTCATCAGAACGCTAACGCTTTACATGACCAAACCATCTAAGACAATCTCTCTAATATTATATGCCACTTGAGTTATTCCAACTTTTTCATGTACATACTTGTCTCACAGTCTATCTATAAGTGTAAAGCCATTCATCCATCTGAGCATCCTCATCTCTGCAACTCTTAATTTTATACTTCTCTTTTAATGACCAACATTCTACAACATAAAATATTGCATGTCTCACCACTATCTTATTGAATTTTCTCTTAATTTTGAGTATGAGGGATTTTTTTATAACACAATAGGCTTGATGAATTCTTCGACTACAACCATCCAACTTAAATTCTACTATTACTAATAATAATAATAATAATTAATGCAGTAAATTTTTGCAAATTAAGATTATTCGTTCTCATACTATCTCAAGACATTTGCAACCACTCATTGCCTACATCTAATTAGATTTAGGCTTTGTTTGAGACGACTTTCTAAATTTTTGTACAAAACTCTGCTTTAAAAGTAATAAAAAGTCGTCCCAAACGAAGTCTTAGCCTATTAGACAATTAAAATCAGATACCTACTCTATTATTTCATTTAATTATTGTTCTCCAAACAAATACACTGTTTTGCATAATAATTTCATATTTTTATTGTGTTAGTTGATATAAAATTAGCATATGTATGTAGGAACATTTGCATTACTTTACAAGTCAATCAATATATTTATAAAAAAAATAAAAGTTGATCAAAATATTCTAATCAAAATTCGATCTTGATGAATATCAAAATCAATAAATTGAAAAAAAAAATTGGTAAAAATTTTGTCATCAAAATTTGATTATAATAGATATAAAAGCTATTAGATTTGCTTATAAATGAGTGTAATATAAAACTAATCAATCAAAGTTCATATTATCCTCTTCTCAAAGTAAATCTCATTTCTTTGAGACACATTATGATCCAAATATGATACTTGAGATCTTAATGCAATTACACTAAGATCCTAAAGCAATTTAGGAAGATCTAGAAGATAAGTGAAGGTGGTTGACACTGTTGGATTCAAATTTATTTGTAGAAGATACTCAACCTTATCAGCTGATAAACTCAGGAGGCTTGAAACTAAAAACCTATAGTGAGTATGAAAAAAAGAAACAAATTTTTTAAAGACATTATTTCGCTAACTCAATAAATCTTCTAAAAATTGTCAAAACAGTGTTTTGATATCAATGGGCGGATTATTCTGTGCGGACATCGGACGCAGTTCTACGTCCGAATGTCGTTGGTACTGAGTCTTGGTATCAAAAGGTACCGAGCCGCAGTACATTAAAAGGATGATGTGGTATATTTTTATTACTCTCCGGATGACGTTCGATGTCCGCACAGAATAATTTTTTCAATGGGGTACATTACTTCAGTTGTCGGGGTGGCAAACATTGTCACTTAAATAACATGTGGAAGCGAGTTTATATCTTTCATGGGATGATCCTTCCCAAGGCGGCAATGTGCAGTTCAATGAGCTTGAGCAAGAAAGATGGCAGCAATCAGAAATGGAAGGAGCCTAAAGACTTTTCCTTCTCTTCTTCTCTCTATGATTACTTCCAAACTTTCACCCTATTTTCCCTCCAATAATCAGTATGGAAGTGATTATTATAAAGTTTTCATATAGCTCAGTGAATAGAGTTCTTTTAGTTCATTATTAGTCTTGATTAAATGCTATTGATTTTGATAGGACTAGAGCTGTTGCGGTTGCTAAGTATCATGAAATTATTACATGCGGAGTCCAAACAGGACAACCGTCCGATTTATAATGAGTATTTGTATAATATTTACTGAGTATACTCAATAAACCGGGCAGTTGTCCTGTTTGGGGAAGATTTCAGCTACTTTACTTTTCAAATCGTTATCATACTTTTGTTTGATTACTACTATTTTATTATCTTTTAGAAATTTATGGTGATAAGCTATTTTTTACAACCAGATATGCTAATATGTGGGAGGATAAAAAAACCATCCCAAATGAAACCTTAATTTTATTTACACATATTTTGAATTTTCCACATATATTTGAATTTTTATTGTATTTCTTCATTGAAAAATCATATATTTTATATTCTTTGAATTAAGCTTTAAGTTTTTTTGTAATTTACCAATTTCCAAAGCACAAAGTTTTTGTCGACTATTCATTTGCTGAAATCACTGTAGCAAGATGAAATTCAGCAATTCCTTCTCTTTGGTGGTAATTAAATACCTGACGGTCCAGAGACCAATCAGAATATGCCACATCACCCGGTACCCTGAGGTACCAATCACCGATACCAAAAAACAAAGTGACGTGACACGTTCTGATTGGCCTCTAGACGACGTCCAGTATTCGCACAGAATAATTTATCCTATAAATTGTTGGCATCTTAACATCAATTCGTTTATAGCATAGCAATTAATTGTTCTTTCAACACTATAGCTTCATTTGAGACAATTATTTATAGCTTCCTAAAATAATTTTTTAGTATAAAAATTTTTATACTAAAAATCTGCATTAAAAAGCAACAAGAAAACTGTTCCAACCGAAGTCTATATATTCTCACAGATCCAATAAGCACAATCGTCCATAAGCATGAAAAAATCCTTGTTGAAATCGGTTTATCCAATGCTGTATAAACATGTAAGCTGGTCTATAACCATTTGCAGCTCCTTAAAGCCCATGAAGTTGTGGTCTTCCAACGGCTACCACAATTTTCAAACATTTCGTAAAATGCCTATACAAGATCCCAACCTTTCACAGTAGGCATAATGCTTGTAAAAATGTTTCTAAATGGATTCTAAAGGATTCAAAATAAAAACCCTAAGCATTTTTCCAATGCAGCAACGCATAAGCACTATATATCAAACTTAGGAAAAAAAATTTCTAGCCAAATAAAACTGAAACCAAAGAGTTACAAAGAGAGAACAAACCTTCACCGCAGCAGTTTGTCATTTCTTGAAGAATTTGTAGTGAATCTATCAGTAAAAATCTGTGTGCTGATTTGCCTTGATATATAAAAAAAAATCAGCCAACAAACAAGAGAAATTCAGCGCAAAACAGATTTTTTTACTGCTAGGAAATCAAATAACAAAAGCAAGATACAATGGTCCTATTTTGAGAGGAGGACATTTTCTCTCAAACCCTAGATGCGCTAGGATCCCCCACACGAAGAAAACTACAACACTAAAAACAAAATATGCATAAGGATAAAATAAATCCTAATATGGACTTAAATAAGCTTCCTCCCTCCCTCCAAAATCAGTCCCATTCCTAATATATTTTCCTCCTTAATTTGAAAAATAATTCAATTAGGAAATGTTTCAATGAGAAAAGAAAATCAAATAGGAGAGGAATATTTCCTAATTGATTTTCTCATAATATAATATTTTAATTCTCTGCTGGGCCCCACCCCCCTAAACTACCTCTCTCTCCTTGTACGTTGGCACCACTTGAGTCGGGCTTCCTTGTTGGACTGACCAGTACCACCCTACTTCTGGAAAAATTATTAGGTACGGAGTGCACACCGTCCGCACAAATAGTGGGTACCAAGCGGTACCCAACGGTACCGAGTGCCAGTACCTAGCGCCGAACAATGCTTGTGTGGACGGTTCTCCCTGTCCGCACTCCGCACCTAATAATCTCTCCTGCTTCTGCCGTATCATGTGCCCAACTCAAAAATCAACCAACTACAACATTGTAATCCCTCCAGCTCTTCTCACAACTTAGCAAGGTTTTAAAATCCATTTTTTAAGGGTTTCAAAATCTATTTAACGCACTTTTAAATTTTATTTTTTGTAAGTTTTAAAATCAGTCATTACAAATGCTTTTATAAGTTTTAAATTAAGTTCGTAGTTTTAAAATCTAGTTTATTAATTTCTATTTTGCTGAAAAGCCTGAAATCTACTGTTGAACATTATTTACATCATCATTATTATATGTCCCAAGATGTGAGATCCTCGTTTGAACAAATTATGATTGAAGTATGTATCATGGATCAATTGAGATCTTAGCGTATAGAGACCACCATCCCAATGGTTATCTCAATTTATGTAGGCAAAGACGATCAAAGGGGGTTCACAATGGACTATAAGATCGAATGACAAAGAAAGGCGTTATGTAGAAGCAATCCGACATGCCCATCCCCTCATCACACATCAAGAACATACGATAGAATGTTAGAGATTATTACATACCTTAACCATTAGGTCCATTATAGCCTGAAGATAGGGACAAACACTTCATGTAAATTCAGTTTTTAAATCACAATTTAATTTCTGGACAACAATTTTTATATTACAATTTATATAATATATGTTTATCTTTTAAATTTTATCATTTTCAGCAAATGTGATATTTCTATGTTAATTTGTTTTATAATTCCTAGGTTTATAAATGTTGTCTAAATTTATTTATGATTGTGATATCTACAATCATTGAGTAATTGTAAATTGAGATTGAATGACTATAATTTAAATTTATAAACTTAAGATGGATTATGCTGTATTTGTGAGGGATGTCCAAGATTTGCAATTTGCAATGACATTGTAACTAAATTTAAGAGGCCTTAATTTTGTTACCAATTTGCCACTGCATATTGAATATGTAACCGACTTGTAATGAAATTATACCAAAAACAAATCAGTCGCTTATTTATCATGCAGCATGCCATCACAACTGTGGGGAGAAATGGAGGAGATCTTTACCTGGTTTCAGTTGGCTCTGTCAGTTTGTTGAAACCAAATCATGAGCAAGAAAGCTACAAGTCTGCTTCTTTCCCATGTTGTTGGATAGGCCTTCTCTCTGTAACCAAACAAAGCTGAAACACAATGACACATGAAGATCTCTATTGCATTATCAAGCAGGTATCTTGAATGACTATAATTACAGCAAATAAGATTTACAGGTATGGACCCCCTCTCATAATTTTCTGTTTACCTTCACTCACACATGAATGAAAGAATCCATGCATCAGCTCTCTTTATATAATCTACAAAACAGGCACTGATATGCCTACAGAGACTGAAACTGATACATCCCCTGTAACAAAGCCTGAACTCCGTCTCATCGAGCTGTTCCTCGTCATCGAATACTCCCATCCACCACCAAGAGGCACAGCAGTCGCCGCTGCTATCTCACTTCTCTGGCACAACTTGACAAGCGAGGCGGCCTTTCTCCTCGCCCTCTTTGTGCCAGTGAACAATATAGTCTGTATAAGACCACCCAATGCAGGAGTCCTTGCCACTTTTTGCGTCAAAGCCACCCCACCACTCCTACAAAGCTCGTGCAATGCTGCAACTGCATTCTCCTTCCCTTTTGCACTGCCCCTCCTTATCAAACTGACAAGACTTGCGACGGTAGCATCATCTTTCCCAACAACCTCCACCACAGTTTGCTGCCTCGCAAGCAAAGCTATGGCTCCTGCAGCCTCCTCTGAAACTCCTTCAATCATCAAAGCCTCCACCAATGCTGATACTGCTCCAGATTCTACCATCCTTGCAGAGCAATCAGGATGTGTGGACAAATTAAACAAAGCAGTCACAGCATCTTTCTTCCCTCTTGGTGTTCCTTCCTTCAACAACAATGCCAGTGACTCAATAGCGCCACACTCATAGGTTATTCTCTTCTTGAAAGCATGAACTGCTGAAAGGCTGAACAGCGTGGCAGCAGCATTCTCTCTTGCTTCAGTAGTCAATCCATTGATCAAAACAGACACAATTGAACTTAGACAGCCATTCAGTTCCATGATTCTCGTCTTGTTATTTTCAAGTATGGAGAGGTTAAGTATGGCAGTCACTGAGTTTTCCTGGGTGCGGCAATTTGATGAGTTGAGAAGCTTCTCAAGCAATGGGATTGCACCCAACTCTGCAATGCAAGCCCGGTTCTCCTTCCCTGTCTTGGCCAGTAAACGTATCTCAAGAGCTGCAACGGTCTTCTCTGATTCAGAACCAAATTCAAGCTTTCCCAACAAAATCTCAGCTGTTTTTTTATTGGCAAAGAAGGCCGCACGGCAGGCTGAAGCAGTGGCTGCAGTCTCAGCTGATGCATCATAACCATCAGGGGGATCAAAGGGGATTCCCTGTGCTGCGCACCACTGGGCAATTAGGTTTCTCAAAGCTCGATTTGGCATAAGCCGAGTGTGTGAGAGCATTTGGCCGGAGTTAGGGCAAGTGCAGTGCCCTTCGTCAATCCATTGGGTGATGGAAGCTCGATCATAGGTCTGGCCGGAAGAAGTAATCACTGGGTCTCTCATAAGATCCAGAGAAATCGGGCAGCAAAAATCCTTTGGGATTGTAACAGACGACTCTCCAACTCTAAGAAAAGAAGGATTTCTCGTTATTTCCTCCTCTACGGACTCAAAAAAGCGAAAGCGACAGTACCGAACGAGCGCAATCACACCGCCAATAAGAGAGGGCGCGACGTCTTCGTCCTGGCTGTATATCTGCTCCTCAAGAAACTCGATCTCCGCACGGCAAGCCTTCGCATCTCGAATTCCTAACTGGTGTACGAAAGCCCCTCGCAGTTCGTCTGAATCGGGTGCCTGATCCTTCTCAAATTCTTCCAGGAACGCGAAGATGCGAAGGCGGAGGGCTTCTTCTCGCGGATCCACGAAAAGCTTAGACCTTCGGCAATGGCTATGGAGAAGCTCGACCTGCTCCCGGACGTCGGCAGCCAAATCTATCTCACGAAGAGGGAAGACATCGAGTATGGTGGCGATCTCGATGTTCAGGTCGTGAAAGTGGCCTGATATTTGGGGGTTCCGGAGAAGAAGCCAGAGCCGGCTCGATTGGGAGCAGAAATCGTAAAGGCTCCTAGCGCGGTGGATGAGGATGTAGAGCTCCTTGAGACAAGTCGTCGCCGAGGTAGGCAGCCGCAAAAGTAAGTTCCCATCGCCGCCATCGCCTAGGAATTTCAACAAGTCAAGGAGTATTTTTACCTTCCATACCAGCGATCGCGAGTTCCGGCGCTGAAAAGGGGGCACAGAGGCGTTAGGATCGAGGTTTCCAGAAACAATATCGCCGGCGATGCTCGCTACAGTTTGTATAAGAGCGAGATCGGAAAGGTCCGCAGGCGTAAAAAAAGCCCCGGAAAGAGGCGATTTCCTCCGCCGTTGCGACGGGAAGGCCAACGCACTTGACATCCGCAAACGGATTCCCTCTTCTCCTGCTAGGGTTCCAGCAAAACTTTTTGCAGAATTAGGGTTACGACCAGGCGTTGAATTGGGGAAGTAAAAAAGCTGGGAAGAGAATTATGTTAGCTAATTTAAAGGCCGATTTGCGCGTCCTCGGAGAAGAAAAGCGAAATCTTACACTTCTGGCTTTCGAAAGGGGAATGGAGTAGACTTCCTTGATGAAGATAAGGGCAGTTTAGGGAGTTGATTCAAATACCAACGAAGTAACGATCAAATGAAGGGTATTTTCGTCATTAAAAAATTGTGTACTTTTTTTTTTTGGGGAATTTTTGGGGCAGAGCCCATTTCATTGCTAAAAAGAAATTACAAGTAAGAAAAAACAGCCAACTATAATCCATAATCTCAAAACAAAAAAGAGATTATGGATACAAAATGAAAGAGAACTACAAAAAGAATGGAGGAAAAAGTAGGCAAAAATGCCTAAAGGACTCAGGTCGCTCTTAAACTCGTAAGGGACTAAATATCTTTGGGGCTTAAGAAGAGCGTGACCCCTGGTTGCCACTCGGACCGTCCAAGGGGTAGCTGAGATAAATCAGCATTCATCATTGTCCTTTCAAAAATGATAGCAGGAGACCTGAAGCAGAAACAAAAACAGCAGGTTCCTCAAAAATTCCCATGTTGCGATCAGCAGGAGCAGCTTTGTGATTCTGGGAGTGTCTTAACACCGTGATAGCAAGGCCAAAAAAGTCCTCATCCAGGCTAGTCCAAGAAAGATAATATTTGAGTAGTGGCAAAGTAGGGAGAAACCAACACCAGCCCCACTTCGGAACACAGAATTCAATCTTTTTTCCATCCATGAGTTTTATAAGATACAGCTTTACGAATTTTCCCAGCAACAGTGGCATGACAGTCAAAAACACCACCAAAAATCCACTCATTTCTCGCTCTCCAGAGAAAGTAAACCATGGCAGAAGCAGTAAGAAGGTAAAAGTTTTTATTGTGCACAGAGAAATGTTGCTCATAGATACTGTCATAGAGTTGATGTAAGTTTGGCCTCATCAGTAAACCATTCAACCATGGAAAAAGAGATTTGACAATTTTGAAGGAAAAACTGCATTCAAAATAAAGATGGGAAGTGGTTTCCATGTCATTGTAACAGAAACAACAGTGTTTCTGAGTAGTTATACCCCTAGCAGCAAGAACATCAGATGTTTTTAATCCCCCTTTAAAAGCCAGCCAAGCATAAACCGAGAATCAGAGTGCTGATTTTTTGTGCCATATATATTTGTGCCAGTTTACAATGCTCAGATTACTAAAAAACTGCGCGTTAAAATCAGCAAATTTAGGGAATTGCTTACCAGCCCAGCAATGATTTTCCTCATAGCAGTCAATAGGAACCTTAGTGATAAGGGAGGAAATTTGGCTGTCAAAGCAGGGAGGAAGGTTCCACTTGTCCCCCAGGATGATACTCGAGATGTTGCTACTCCAGTAATTAGAGTATCTAAACAGTGAATTAGTCAACTTTAAATAATCAGCAATAGAACATCCTCCACACCAAGGATCCCAAAGAGTAGAAAGATTGCTACCCGGGTGAACAGAAAAAGAGAGGAGGTGTTTAATACTGTTTGCTTTGTTACACAAGAAATTCCAGTAAAGGGATCGTTTGGAAGCATTAAAATTCCACAGAGAAAAATAAAAAGCCCTCCACCAACTAAAAAGTAAGTTGTTTGAATTGAGAAATCTCCAAATAATAGAACACCCATAACTGTGGTAGAGGGAGTCAATTGAGGGAATACCCAACCTCCCATGGTGTTTGGGACGGCAAGTATCTTTCCACGACACAGTAAACAGTTTTTTTTGAGTAATATTACCAAAGAAGGTAAATCTCGCACATAACCGATTAATCTGTTTACAGCAACCTTTCGGTATTATGGAACCTCGAATCCAATAAGCAAGGGTGTTACAGATGGTATATTAGATATATTGGATGCGACCCGCAAGAGACAAGAGTTTAGCCTTCCACCCTTCTAACTCTGTAGTGATTTTGTGCATAAGCGGCTGAAAATCTGCCATTTTCAGTTTCTTGTAGAAAATAGGTAAGCCCAAATATTTAATGGGGCTGAAAGATTGGTGAATGTTCAGAATATTGCAGATATCAAGAGCTTCCTTCAAATTGTTAGAGATGAGGATAGAGCTTTTCTGAGGATTTACATGCAAACCAGAGTTAGAAGCAAAATCCGAAAGAATGGAATTAAGTGTGCTAGCATTGCAAGTTTCAGCCGTTCCAAACACAAGGAGATCATCAGCAAGCATGAGGTGGGTAACATCACATTCACCAGTTTTGATACCTTTGAAATTGTTTCTATTAGACGCCAGGTCAAGGCTAGCAGATAAACCATCCATAACAATACAGAACAAATAAGGTGAAAGGGGGCAGCCCTGACGAATGCCAGAGGAGGAGTTGAAGAATCCCTCAAGGGCCCCATTAATGCAGATAGAAAAGTACACATCAGACGTACAAGCCTTGATCCAAGTAATAAACAATTCAGGGAACCCTTTGGCCTCGAGCCTTTGGTAAAGGAAATCACGAGAAATAGTGTCAAAGGCCTTGGTGATGTCAACTTTAGCACAGAAATACTTGTGCTTGGCTTTGAGGTTAAAGTTACCAAGGAGTTCAGTTGCTAGAAGAATATTATCAGAAATGATTCTCTTGTGTATAAAACCTCCTTGGCTAGGGTGAATAATGTAGGGTAAAACCTCCTTCATCTTATTAGCAATGATTTTAGCGATAATCTTGTAAATGACATTGCACAAAGCAATTGGCCTAAAATCCTTCACATTACTGGCGTGGGGGTGTTTTGGAATGAGTGCTATAGAAGTAGCCTTGACATGTCTAGGCATGAAACCAGTGGAAAAGAAAGAAGTAATGGCTTTACACAGTTGCTGTTGAATAACGTCCCAAGTGGATTTATAAAAATCCAAACTAAAGCTGTCTGGTCCAGGAGCAGTGTTGGACTTGCTAGAGAAAACAACACCCTTAATTTCTTCAGTAGTAACCGGTGCAATCAAAGAGGAAACAAGGTGCGGAGGAATGGAGTTGCCAGCCGGGATGTCAAGGAAGTGCTGAGAAGGGGTAGCTTGAGTAGCAGTATTGAAAAGCTTGCTGAAATGGTTGATAAAGACATTAGCTATGTATTTATGAGAAGAATGAGTCCCTTGGTCATTAGAAATTTCCTTGATACAGTTGTGGTTTTTGGAGATGTTGATTTTGGCATATAAGAACTTTAAGTCATCCTCACCATGAGTTAGCCATTTCACTTTGGCTCTTTGAGCAATCCAACTAGAGAGAATGGTATGGTAATGAGCAAGCTTGGAGTTGATGATCTTGAGATTGCAGTTGAGTTGATGGTCCAAAGGATTAAGTTGAATTTGAGAGATCACATCATGTTGTTGGCTAGTGAGAGAGTCAATTTCCAGTTGAATGGAATTGGCATTGGACCAGGTTTGATTCTTGAGAGCATTTTTAAGAGTCTTAATCTTAAAGTTAAAGGAGCTTAAGGGACTGCTACTATTGGGTTGAGAGAAGACATCCATGAGGCAATTCCAAAATTCTGGAAATTTAGTGCTGTAGTTTTTATACAGGAAATGGTGCCCCCTTTTGATTTGAGAAGAATTCAGCATGATTAATGGAGAATGGTCCGAACATTCAGGATCCCCAACCTTGTAGGAGTTAGGGAAGTTGCTGAGCCAAGAGTCATTGATTAGAGCCCTGTCTAACTTGATGTGTATGGGATTGCGTTGTTGTTGATTGTGCCAGGTGAAGAAGTGGCCAACAGAAGAGAGCTCTTGTAATCCCGTGTTGAAAACCATACTATTAAAGTCACCAAGCTTAGCATGAGAGGGAGCAGTACCACCAACTTTATCATTCAGATTGTGGCAACAATTAAAGTCACCGAGAACAACCCAGGGTATAGAGATAGAGCCAGTAATGTCTTGAATGTTTTTCCACAAAACTTGTCTTTCAGCATGAAGATTGATAGCATAGATAGCAGTTACAACAAACATAGTAGAATGACCAATATTAACAATGCCATGAATAAATTGACTAGAACTATGAAGGGTGGTAAACTTTAAAGCATCCTCATTCCATTTTACCCAAATGTGGCCAGGGCTAGAATGAGTGAAATTGTCGCAGGAGGCTTACTTAGGGAAAATTTTGTGGTGGGCTTGAAACCAATGGTTAGAAAGGTTTTGAGAAGTGATTTTGGCTTCCAGAATGATGAGGAGATCAAGATTATGGGCTTTGACTAACTGTTTGCAGCAATTAACTTTGTCCGGGCTGTTAAACCTACGAGTATTCCAGGCTGCAAAGTTAGGGAGGGACATTAGGATTTAGATTTTAGGGTAGAGACTTTTTTTGCTTGCTTGCCTCTAGTTTGTTTTTGGTTTTGGTTGTTTGGCTGTTGGGTTTTATTGGTTTGGGAGGTGGATGAAGATGTGGAGGTAGAAGAGTCAGTGAGGTTTGAGGGAATGTTAGGCTGGTGGCTGCGGGGTGAAGTATGAGAAGGGCTATTGTGGTTAGAAGTATTGGGCAAGGTGTTAGTGAGGGTGGTGACTGGTTCTTTGCTAGATGAAGGAAAAACCTCCTCAGGGGCATCCTGTTCACACAGGATTTGGAATTTATTGCTGCTGTTCAAAATTGGAGGTGGCTGTTGCGGTTGTGGGATGATATCAGAGATATCTTGAAAATCCCCAGACGGAGAATTCAAGTTCGGAATTAGAGTATCATTAGTGGTAGTTTTATGTAGGGTTGTAATGGGTAGCAGGGGCGTTTGAGAGTTTATCGAATTTGTCTTAGGTGGATTAGGCTTACGAATAGTAAGTCTTGGTAGGGGGGGTGTCACGACCCGACCCGATCCGGGACGGACCCCGCTCGCACCAGGCCGCGACCAAACTTTTTATCCAGGATCTGGCTTTGGAATTTGGGTACTGAACTGATTCTTCTAAATAATTAAACTCAACAGACACACAAACACAGAGCTACTATGAATCATCAAACACAGCGGAACAAACATCTATCTTTTTCTTTCTTTTCCTCAAAACAATCATCTACAAATACGGTACATGGCTAGCAGAAGAAATACAGAAGAAAAGCCATGACCGTACAAAAATCAAAAGTACAAAAGTACCTATACTGATCAGACTCTGAACTCTAGTCCTGGACTTCCTTCCCTTTCCCAGAACCTGAAAACCACCAGAAAACAAGAGTGAGCTCAACAGCTCAGCAAAGCAACAAACCTCCAATCAAAATTCTCAGAATCCAAAACCAAACACATCAGCTCCAAAATCCAATCAGAAATCGGAACAGAATCGTACAGATATCAAATCGGACAGATCAGAACGAAA
>NW_021319083.1:19189390-19223821 GCF_001605985.2 Dendrobium catenatum | reverse complement strand
TATATATATATATATATATATATATATATATATATATATATATATATATAGAGAGAGAGAGGTTAGTTTAAGTAATATATAAATCATTTAACACTAACTTTTTATAAAGATGATTATAAAAAATTTATTTATAAAATTAACATTTTTTAGTTGTTATTAAAATCAACTTCCTGACACAAAATTTGTGAAATTATTCGTAGCCACATGAAAATATGGTTGCTGATTTCAGAAGGTTTTATAAATTTGATTATAAAATAGATAGGAAGAAAGTAACTTTTTAAAAGTAATTGTAGTAAGTAATTTTCTAGTATAAAAATTTATTAAAATCAAATACAGCTGAAAACCTTACAGCTCAATTTTACTTACGATGAAAGCCCAGGTTTTTTTTATGACGTTGAGGAGGGCTTCGTAAAACGGCCGCCGCCCGATGGAGTAGCCAACCAGCGATAGTGACCATTCGGGAGCTCCAGCGACATATTCTTCGCTGGTGAATTGAGCTGTAAGGTTTTCAGCGGGACAAAGGCCAGGGAGTGGGAGAAAGTCGTGGAGATTTGAGGCTATGTTTGGGACTGCTTCTTAAAACAATTTTACTTACAGATTTTTAGTAAAAAAATAGTGACCAAATACAAATTATACTTACGAATTATGATCTAAAATAAATAATAAAAAGCTACTCCAAATGAAATTTATATAAGCATAAATTTAATATGTATATGAGATTTGATTATTATTTTGATAAAAAAAATTAAATTTTTTATCAATTAAGTTACTTAATACTCTTTAGTTATCCTTTCTTTTAGGATGATAATGTGAAGCATATACATTAAACTGATTAAAGTTGAATGAGAGTTATTGGTCATCATAGTTGTGGAGTCATCACACTAGCCAAACTCATGAGATGGAGGGCTAAAGATGAGGTTTTGAATCTTAATTTTTTTTAATTAAAATAATTTCAGGAGGAAATTGGATTAGTATGTTTTATTTAAAAAAATTAAATCATAAAATATATGCTTGATTAATTAGTTGGTCTAAATTTATAAAAAATTAAAATATTTATAATTATTTGAAAGATAGAGTATTCAATTTTAAAGTTGTATATCTCCAAAAATTTCATTTAGTTAAACAAAAAGTTTGATGCAAATTATAGATCTCAAAGCACCCAATTTTAACAATTGATTATAAGGTCATATAAACATCATTTTCCATGTAGTTAAGATAATGTGGTTCAATAAGATAAATCAAATGAAGTTAAAATCGGTTTATTCCAAATCTAAGGCTATGTTTGGGACTGCTTCTTAAAACAATTTTTTAGTATAAAAATTTTATTTTTTTTACTAAAAATCTGCTTGAAGAAGCAATAAAAAAGCTGTTCCAAATGAAGCCTAGATGAACCAAAGAAGTGATTGGAAATTTCTTGAGGCTAATTGAAGGGTTAAATATACTTGAAATTTTGTGTACTATTGCTCAAAAAGACTATTTCTATAAGATGGATACACTTAGATGGTTAAAAAAATATAAAATGATAATGGATCAATTTAATTATTAGATGTGGTGCTCTTGTTTTTGATAAAAATGACTAGGAAACTCCTCCAAAATTTATAAATAAGCCCTATTTCCGCACATTCAAAAAATTCTAAAGAGAGAATTCTCAAACTATGAGAGTGCTCGAGTGATGCTCTACATTTGGAACTCTAACCACTGATCTTTGAGATTTGGCTCTTTGTCTTTCCTAGTCTCCTAATCTTCCCTGCAGGTTTTAGGCATCAATGTCAACCTACACTAATGACTTCTATTAACCATATGTTATCTCCCATCCCCTAACCACTATCATATCATTGATTATCGATGCCTTACATTGCTCATTCTCTGACATTGATGCATGTCATCACCATCAATTGACATTAGTGTCGGTTACCACCCAACATTGATCATTAAACCCACCACACTTCAATGTTCTCTGCCATCATCGTAGGACATAACATCTACAATTCAACACTTACAATTTTCTCTTTTTTATTAATCATTATAACATTCAACCAATGTATTGGACCTATTTTTAAGATGGGTTATTCCCTATAATATTTTCTTTATGCGATTTTAATATCAAAAATCTTATGTCTCTTTGATATTGATAGTTATTCACATATGTGTGTCCGAGTAGGAATTTCATACAAACCTATATGATAAACTCTTTAGCCTTATTATCCTTAATTTTTAACGCACAATAATTTGGTACCAACTATTGAAAATAATTCGACATAAATGGGTTCATTGAACACATGTCTAATGGATAAACATGTCACAACGAAGCCTCCGACTCCAACTCTCACCACTTCAAAAACCAACTATTTAATTTTAAACATTAGGTCTGTATTCCTATCCTTTATGATAGAAGTGCCAGAGAAAGCACGTCTAGCTTGTTCTTAAAGGACCTGTCCATAGGATGAAGCAATCTCAAAATAAGATTCTCCAGTTCCTCTTCTTCTTCCCTTTCCCTTTTCTTCTTCTTCCATTTCCTTCTCAGGTGAGCCAGCATAAGGGAGTGAGTGGAGAGCCGAGTGGAATATATATATATATATAAATGTATTTTAATGCATAACACCGCAACGCTACATGTTGAATTCAAAATTACTATAAAACATCATTTAATGCCACAACAATGATTTCTGGTGTAGCCTCGCTCTTAGGAGCAATTATTACGTCCGATCACCAAATGTGTTTAGAGACCAATAACCACTTGCCACATTACCTAAAACTCGGTATTGCTCGGTATATATTCGGATATGTTCGGATTTCAGCGGACATAATAATTGCTCCGCCCTTAGGCACAGTGTTGTAGGCTTTTAGCATTAATAAGCTTAATGTTCCAATGCTCAATTCAAATAGAAATTTATATTTTTTTATTATTTTTTTTTTATTTTCAAAAATATCAAGTTGTTACTCATGCACCCAAAATATTTAAATATATGCATAAGTGTTTAATTACATAAATATTTTTCATTAAGACCGCATGGAGTTCATGGGATTTGGCTAATGCTCTGCCGTACACGAGGAGGAACCGTGGCGAACACGACACGTGTCGTCGAAGTAAACATTCGGCGTCACAACTCACACCCACCCGCTGCACAGCAAGACATGGGAGGAAAGCCGGGCCCACGGCCGGACACAGCCGACCTCCTCAGTCCAGCAATGCCAATTCTTTACTATTTACGTTAGGCCCCACTACCTTGTCTTGCAACTTCGTCATATATTTTATTAATAACCCAATGGATATGCAACAACTTTTCAATATATTTTGTTAATAACCTAATGTGATATGTATGACATGTATGTAAGAGGAGCTTCAAAATGATTAATCTTTTTATTTTCACATAATTAATGAAAAATTATTTTTATCGGATACGAATCTCGATGCATATTAGAATGAAAAACTTTCAAAATTAGATTGAAAATTAACGTAATTTTAATTTTAACAAATTTATATTCAAGCTGAGCGTCACGACGAGGAAAAATTATTATGTGCAGTGTCCGGACGTGTTCGGATGCCAATTAGGATGCACCACGTTATCTAATACACTGGGCCTTCGAATGCGTTCGAACTCGACACAGAATAATCTCTCCACGACGAGGTGATCCCAACAACAACAAAAAAAAGAGATTTAATCAGAGCCCAAATCAAAGACTTTAAGGGCAATTGAAAATTTCATGATATTAATTGGATGATCTCCAAATTAAGAATGCTTATAGTCAATTGAGTGACTCGACAACACAAATTCAACGAGCGCAAGTTTTTTAATAGCTGGTGAACCCACCGACCCTTCGAACGACAACTCTTATATAGTCACTAATCGTTTAATTAAACAAAAGCCTTCCATTGACTCCTAAGTTGATGCCTTCTATCGCATCTCATCTGCTTTCGATTGACACCTCATCTTATAACCAACACCCTCAACTTCCAGAGTCTTCTTCATACCATTAACTATTAAAAAATGAAGATATTCGCACATCACTCTTAGGCGATTATAATAACACTTTAGGATAATCAATAAAAATCATGATTCACTACTTTTTATGTGTATAACATAAGACTTTGTGAGGGTTACAACCATTAAGACTAAACTCATGTAAATAAGAGAACATTCCCATCTCCCTCTATTATCCATCATACCCAAACTCTTTGATTTCACTATAGATATAAGCTACAAATCTAAACAACAATATTTTTACGTTCACTTGTTATATTCCGTTTATACACATATCATTTATCTCTCTCTCTTCTAATAGCTACATAGTCCTCCGCTCAAGATTGCCCTATTGGTTTTCAATTTTTTTCTCCCAAACCAAGAAGTATCTTACATTGACGACTTGCCCTCCCCATTCTATCTTCAAGCTCAATCTCCCCTTTTGCAAGCCATCTGGTGCCAACTTAACAATGTACCTATTTCCATATTCATGTTTCTAATACTACTATCGAAATTATTCGGACCAGAAGATGATTTGGACTCGGAGTAATCCAACCATCAACTTCTCCACTCAATCACCATGATGGTGCTCACTATCCCACAAGATGTTATCATTATTGCATGCTCCTCCACCAACTTATTTATAATTATATTGACCGCACATTAAGGCTTCCTTTGGGACGGCTTTCTTTCTGCTTCTTTAAATTACTTTCCAGTAAAAATAAATAACTTTTTTGTACTAAAAAGCTGCTTTAAGAAGCAGTAAAAAAGCCGTCTCAAACAAAGCTTAAATTGTTAAGAAATAGGTCAAAGTATCTTTTTCATTTGACACCATTATTTAACCCTTCAACCATTCTATATGTAAGTTCATCATCAGTACAAATAATGTTAATTAAATATGTGATCTAACATAATAAAGTAGGGAGACTAAAGCATAGTGGTTAATGCGATCTAAACACAACAAAAAAGTTGGTGCTGCACACCACCTAATCATTTTTATTTTTGATATATAAATTATTAATGATATTTATATTTCATTTTATGGATATAATTTATTAAACACTTTAGTAAAATGAAATATGTTTAAATATATTTTAAATGTTATCTCATTAATTTTTTTATAGATGAACAACTATGATGTGATAGTAAACATCAATATAATATAAAATGATTGGAAATCATATAAAATTAGAAAGATAATGATTCTTCTTCTTAGATGAGAATAAAATTTAATCTATAAAATCTCAATTAGTGTGTATACATATGAATTAGTTAATATAAACTCATTAGAATTGATAATAATCGACTCCTTACAATTGTGAGAGAGACGATAGAGGGAGTTGAACCAAAATAAAAAGTGAGACAAAGAGGTCAAGAAAGATAGGTAGCAATTAGGATAAGAATAATGAGCAAGTGATAGCTAGAATGATCAAGAGTTGTAAGCCACATAGAGAGAGAGAGAGAGAGAGAGAGAGAGAGAGAGAGAGAGAGAGAGAGAGAGAAAGAGGAGCAAGTAAGGGCAATCGAGATAGGGGAGGACAACGACAATCATATAAACCAGAAAAGCTGATGATAATAGGTAGTTAGCTTATAAAATTTGTCATTAATCTTAGTACATACATTATAAATAAAGTAAAATTGTTCGATCATCAAACTTCAGAAGAAGTTTTTTATTATGTCCTTTTAGTAAATAATAAAAAAAAGTGTTTCCCACAAGATCCAAAAGTTTAGCCCTATGCACTTTCTCTCAAATTACTCCTACTAAAACCTCTGCATCCATCGGAGAAACCCCTTATGACTAATGATCCTACTGGAGGGAGCTTAAAAATACAAGGGACGTCAGTTATTTCAAGTGTGAAAAAAAAGGTCATATGCATAATCAATATAAAGCTAAAATTCTATTCCTAGCAGAATTAATAACCCTAATGATGATGATCCTGAATATATTTCTTATGATGCCCTTACTTTTGTTTGATGAAGAACTTGAACTTATAGATGATCCTTAGCTTAGTGCTAAGAAGGAGACTAAAGATTATAGAAGAAAAAAATATATATCTAGCTTGTATATAATTTGTAATAATAAAATATGTATGTTAGTCAAAGATGGGGGAAATGATATGGATGTTATTTAGATACACCTATTAGCTAAAGCCAATCAAAAAATGAATCCCACCTCGAGCCCTTTCAGGTTAGCTAGGTGAATTATACACATGTTCACGTACGTAATAAACATGTTGTCCCTGTTAAAATGAACAATTATAAAGATAAAATTTAGTACAACATTCTACTTTCAAACGTTGCTCATATTCTCTTAAAAAGACACTAACTATATGACATTAGTGTCATTCATTATGGTATGAAGAACACTAATGAATTCAAACATAACATAACTGAAAAAGGTTAGTGATGTTGTTGCCTATTTTATGATTAAAAATTTAATATATTTTTCAATTCCTTATACCATTCCACGATTTAGCTAACCAACAAAATAATTATTTCTGAGTTGCGTAAGACAAACGAAAACAAAACGAAAAAATTCTACCCCTTCTTCAAAATTCCGTTTTCTTCTTCCTGCTTCTTTTTTTCCCCGTTTTCTTGTACGCTAGTCTCGCAAACCCAATCAATTACCAAAAATAATCAAATTAACAAATCTTAAAAGATAAATATTTTGAACACATGCATATAGAGATATACATAGAAAACTAGTTGGCCTCCATCAAAACATGATTGGTTTCAAGTGAAGAATAATATAGTATTATGTGATATAAATGCCTATAAAGAGTCAATCAACCCAACCTATTGTGATGAGCCAATCCCTTTCATTTCCAAACAAAGTTGCTTTCAAAGCATTTTTATATTGATTTAGCTGAGCTGATTCTCTTACACAAATATATAAATTCTAAGCTGGGCCTTAGATACAAATAGAAATTTACCTAATTCATAGATTTGTAGCTTTGAAAGTCCTTCAAAAAGCTACCAAAACGCGGTTTCCTATCACTTTCTTATTAAACTATTCAAATTTTTATTCATCCTTATCTCTATTACATCATCAGGACTTATCTAAATTCAGAAATAAGCTTAGAATAACAAATAAATTTGTCATTGAAGAGACCTTTCCAATTCTTAACAAAGCAATCCGCCGTTGCTTAGTTTGATTGATGGGCGAGTACGGTTGAGAACCCTCCAACCCATGCTCAATTCCTCTTGAACTGTAACGCCTCTTAAGTGGGACTCAATCAAGTGCGAGCCAAGAAGTTTCTAAGATGAGTGTCTTTTCTAGAACAACCGAGAATTAATCACGGCACCGATCGCCCTTTCAAAAGTGATAGCAGATAGATTCCATTCCAATAATAATAATGGTGGTCAAAAGGTCAGATCTTTGAATGGAGTTTTAAATGGTGATAATTCAAATCACATGTCTTAATTTATGGGCCAAAGCTGATAGGATAACTGTAGCTGAAAAAGAGAAATTCATAGATGTCCACATTGGTCCAAGTCTATGAAGAATTAGAGGATTTTTTTTTTTAAATTATCAATTATTTTTATATGAAAATTACAATAATCCTTACTACGCAATGTGCAACACTGAACCGCGGCACAACCATGATAAATTTTGATATGTGGCTTGAAAGTTTGCAGTCGAAGAAAATGGAAAAAAACTTTAAGGCCATTAATCTATGGCAGACTACATTCAATAAGCATGGAAAGTGGGTGGGTGTGGGTGGGCAAAGCCCGCCAACGCAAAGCGTGGGTACCCAATGGGTACCCAACTAAGACCCCATGTAGGGCTCTGATAATTGTTATGCTTTCATTTTATCTAATATAAATTCAAGCCTTTTTGAAAATATGAATTATAATTTCAAACTAAATGGGTTATAAGCTCATTTGCGTGCTTCAAGAGGATCAAGATGTTTGGGATGACTTTTTTACTGCTTTCTGTAAGGCTTCGTTTGGGACGGCTTTTTTAATGCTTCTTGAAGTAGCTTTCTAGTACAAAAATTTTAATTTTTATACTAAAAAGCTGCTTCAAGAAGTAAAAAAAAAGCTGTCCCAAACGAAGCCTAAATGGGTTAGAAGCTCATTTGCGTGCTTCAAGAGGAGATCAAGATGTTTGGGATGATTTTTTTACTGCTTTCTGAAGCAATTTTCTAATACAAATTTTTTAGTTTAAGAAATTTCTTTACTAAAAAACTACTTGAGAAAGCAATTAAAAAATCATCCCAAACAAAATCTTAATCTCAATAAAAAAGCTTCAATATTTATTTTTCTCCAATTCTTTATTTTCTAAAATATTATGGATAAGAGTTGTTCATGCTCATGTGTATGCTCAGTACAAATCTTCATGAAGATCACCAGGACTTTCTCTGCACCATGAGTTCTACTCAAATGGGTGAAAATCTATTCTTGAAGACAAAGACTTCGTCTGCGAATAGAAATTCTTAGATCTACTTTAAGATGAGTGCAATATAAATTATTTATGTATTATATTCATCTTAAGGGTGATCAAAATAGTAGCATGCAGCAATTTTTTTCAACATATATATGTCATGATGTTTATTTTGTTGCTCAAAAAAACTTAATGGGGGCACAAAGTGTAATAAGTTGAATTACAAAGGACATATAAGAGAAGAATATTGAAACATAAATAGAAGAGAGAGGTTGCTCATTGCTGAAAAAAGCACCATAAATTGAAGGATTTCTTTTTTACTTGTTTCCAAACTATTAGTTTTCAAATATTTACAATCTCAGTGCAGAGACCGGACGGATAGAACTGTTCGGATTTGCTGTGCTTTGACTATCCTTTTGCTTCGCTTTAGCAAATACTTAGCAAAAGGACAGTCAAAACGCAATAAATATCCTATAAATTAAATATTTGTTGTGCTTTTGTAAAAAGGCAGCAAATATGTATTCATCAATGCATATTTGCTGCTCTTTTGCTGAGTATTTACAAAAACTCAGCAAATCTTGACGGCTCTCGCCATCCGGTCTCCGCACAAAATAATTTCTCTAATCACACAGAATGAAAATTCTTCCAAGTGTCCAGTATTCAAACTTGGCAGTAGCTCCCAAAATGAAAAATATAAAGTGAAGTAAACGATACATAACTTACAAATTTTCTACAAGTTTGAAAAGATAGCTCATAGATAGGTACAAGGGCAAGATTTAATGCTAATTCTGCTCCAGAAAAGGATATAATCAGATGAAAAGAGACGACTTTGGATCACTTCATTCCAAGTCTCTATGCAAGCTTAATATGCTCAAAGTAAAAGAAAGATCTCCTGATTCCAAACTTTCAATGCATTTGAAATTTCAGGAAGCTCCAAGTAAAAGAACACTGAGTAGTAAGCAGTAACAATAGCTAAGCATTTAGGATTATACCATTTACCATGCTAAAACAATCTTTTTCCAACGCAGATTATGATTTCACAACAAACAAACCCAATGGAATAACTATTCGATTGTTTTCAAACAAAGGTTTTCTCAGTCTTAAATCAATGGTTGCTAACAAGCCATTATTTCTGCAAATGCACAGTACATTTGATGATTCTTTATTACGACTTGAATGCTTACAGCTGAAATTTACCGTCGCGGATGTTGAAACTTGACAGAGTTCATCCCAATAGGATAGCTTGTCCCAACACTTTTCGTATTGACTTTATGAATCCTCATTTTTCATTCATTCATTTTAAATGTTGATTGAAGTGTTAAACATATTAAATGAAATTCTTTCTTAACTTCTTTCATGATAGCTTAGATTAACCCCTTTTCTTGCTTCTAATCCTTTGACATTAATTTTATCTAGATATCTAATTAGTGCATTTTCTACCCTTCGTGTTAGCCATAAAAAATCTTTTTATTATCTTTACAATCTAACACCGAATCATATAAATCATATAAAATTTATCTTTAAATCTCCTTAACATCCTCTGATCACAAATTTCCATGAGGCACTTCTACACTTTAATCACTCAATCTTTAAATTTATGAATTCTCATATTTATGGCAATTTCATTGAATAATAGATACAAAATGCTTTAAATTTATCACATCTAAATATCACTATCTTCTAATAAAATCAAATAATAAGTTTTTATACTATACGAAGTAAAAATCTATATTATACACCTAATATTTAATAACTATCATTTTGTTCCATGATCATGAAGAGGGGAATGCAATTGTTCATTGATGATGATAAGGGGAATGAAATGGAATGGCCCTTAAATGATTAAGAACTTCAAGGAATGGGTGCATAATTCAATGGAGAAGAGATGAGAAGAAGGAATAACCACCATAGAGGAGGAGAGAGAATGAGCGCACGGTGATGAGAAAAAAAGAAGAGGAGAATGAGAAGTCAAACAACTATGTTTTTCATTCGAAAATCTTCAATTTCTCCCTACGCTTCTAAAACACCCTTTATATAGAGAAGGTTCTTACATCAAGATTATAACATGATATGAGATTATAAGGAAAAAGTCTGACATAAAAATGAAGTAAATGACACAAACATAAAAGACTCATGACTCTAAACAAAAGACATGACAAGTTATAAATATAGACTCCACATACACTAAAGTTACAACAACAACAACAACAACAACATCAAGCCTTTATCCCACTACGTGGGGTCGGCTACATACACTAAAGTTAGCCCATCAATAATTTGCATCACATAAGCTCTCGAAATTTGACCCAATTAAATAGAAAAAGTTCATAATCAAAATAAAACTTTCTAACTACCATTGCTCATTTTTCAACTATCACTCTAAAGCAAACATCAACTATATAGAACTATTACTAAGATAGAAAGCCATGGAAATCACTATCAATTTACACACAGTTCAAGTGATCTTCCTTTTTCTGGTATAGAGCTATGTAAAAACTTATTTTTTTGGTTGCATGTCAGGAATTAGTCTTCGATCAGTCAAGTTTCCCCATAGAATTTGCTATGTATTGTCAAGATAAAGAAAAAAAGATTACACGGAGACGCAGAACAACAAGATCTAAGAGACGTAGAGACCACGGCCAAACAGTAAGGAAAATCAATGAAAGCTATAGAAGCTAAAAATATTTGTTTGGGCTGCGTTTACCTTAGCCTTAATGGTATTTTCTGAATCTTGATAGATTTTCAACAACATTTCACCGCTCGGGCATCATCACCCCCTTCTCTTGGAGTATAGCCGAAGCATCACAACGCGAAAAAAAATGTTTAAAGATCACACTTGTATAAAACTCGCACAACAAATAAAAAAATTATCATATATGAAAGCATATCTTACAAAAAAGATTGCCTCCCAAAAGATAAGGTGCCAAAAACTTAAAATATATATATATATATATATATATATATAAAGAAAATGTGGGATAAAATATCTCACTTGAAAGAAAAATACAAATAAACATCTATATATTCATCCTATCCAAATATTGCAGTTTCTCTCCTTATTACATTAAGGAAACTATTTGGACCTCACATGAATCATGACATGATCCCCTTCTAAAAACCATCGATATCATTTGAAAGTATAAAATACTTTTTATATGTTTGATTACTTAATTTATTTACTCCTTAATATACATATGTATGTCATATATATGTTGTGCAATGCTTAAAAAGAATCAGAAATGTGTGAATTCATAGAAAGGGATAGTAAATCTATTAGACTATGAATATAGCCATCGCCTGCTTTTAGAAAATTAAGTTTTTATCTATTAAAATGTAATAATATTTACTAAACCTGTTAATATTATTTTGAAGGCTAAAAAGATGCCAGATGAGTGTAGAATGAGTGTGTTAATTCTCATTTTTAAGAATAAAGGAGAAGCACAAGATTGTGTGAATTATGGAGGAATTAAATTGATGTGTCATACTTTAAAACTATGGGAGAGTGTTATGAAGCATAGGTTATGTCATGATACTAATGTTTCTCCAAAATCAATTTAGATTCATGCTGGGTAGGCCTACTATAGAAGTTATATATTTATTAAGAGACTTGATGGAGAAGTATGGAGAGAATAAGGAGGATCTACATATGATTTTTATTGATTTAAAGAAAGCATAAGATAAAGTTCCAAGAGAAGTGCTATGGAGAGTTCTAGAAAAGAAAAGGGTTAATAATTCTTATATTCAAGTCATTAAGGATATATATGGAGCTGTTACTTGTATTTAAACACAAGGTGCTTTGGCCAAGCATTTTCCTATCGCAGTTGGACTACATCAAGGATCAGCCTTAAGCCCAAATCTTTTTGCTTTGGTCATGGATGTTCTTACTAGACATTTGCAAGAGGATGTACCATGGTGTATGATTTTTGCTGATGATATTCTTCTTGTTGATAAGACTAGAGAGGGAGTTGAAGGTAAACTTCAATTATGAAGGTCAACCTTAGAGTCTAAAGATTTTCATTTGAGTGGATCTAAAACCAAATATATTGAGTGTAATTTTAGTAGTAAAAGATCTAGTGAGGGATTTGTGACTTTAAGCGATAAAGTCATAATTAAATATTACATGCTTAGATATCTTAGGTCTATTGTTCAGAGTGATGGTAAAATAGATGGGGATATTATTAGTAGAATTCAAGTTGGTTGATTGAAGTGGAGGAATGCATCGGACTTGTTGTCTGATAGAAAAGTACCACTCAAACTTAAGGAAAAATTCTATAAGATGGTGGTGAGCCCTACAATGCCTTATGGCGCAGAATGTATGCCATTAAAAGAGAAGCATAATATTAAGTTAAGTATTGCAAAGATGAGGATGTTCAGGTGGATGAGTGGCTTGACTCTTAGAGACATGATACGAAACGAGCATATACATGAAAAGGTTAGAGTAGCTCTAGTGGTAGATAAGATTAGAGAGAGTCACCTTAGATGGTTTGGTCACAAAAATAGCGGTCATTCGATGACCCAGTTAGGAGAGTAGATGTATTAGATTTAACCTATGTTAAGAAAAATAGAAGTAGACCTAAAAAGACATGGTTAGAAAATATGAGAAATGACATTTCTTTATTAAATCTAAATGAGAATTTGACTCTTAACCGAACACAATGAAGAAAAAGAATTCATGTAGATGACCCCGCTTAGTGGGATAAAGGCTTGATGTTGTTGTTGTATCCATTAAAATGTAAAAGCCTTTAAAATTAATCATAAGATCATATTTTCAAATAAACTTGCACAGTGTATTCAAAAATTATCTAACTTCTTCAAAATCAAAATTAAGTCCAAAACCTCCTTACAAATTTTAGTATGTAATCTAGTATTTGATTAATTACTATTTACTCATTAAAAAGGTATGCTTATCAATCAGCATCAAACATTTGTATTCGCAAATGAATATTATATGCATAGTCTTGAAAGTCACATATAGAAATTAAAACTCTCACATTAAAGATTAGGAAAAAAAAATTTGTATTATAAGTTAGCATATACATACCCTTATGATTAGGTATCTTAGCTTAAATGGCTAAGCTGTAAATCATCTTTTCTAAAATCAAAATAGTCTTATCTATCTTACATATACATTGAGACTAAGATTATATGATTTTGAAAGCGCTTAGGTTAATTTAGCCGGTCATACTTTCTAGGCAAAATAGTAAAACTATAAGTCGAGCTTATTAAAACCGTATGTGAGATTTCAAGTTTGTAAGTCTTATGAATTTTGGTAGATTTATATTTGAACTACTACCCATCCGAGATTATTTTCTTAAATTTAGAGTCAGACGATGATGTTCTTCTTAATTACATTTTAAGTCATCACTTTCTATAGTGTATCTTCAATTTTGTGTTATTTGTATATAAAACTGTCATTGCCAGATCCCAAGTCCTAGATGAGAAAAGTGAAGGGTTGCGTAAGGTAGTCGACAATCAGTGTAAAACTTGTCGAATAATAATGACATGAATCCTTTAAGAAATTTTTGTTAATGCTAGGGCGTCCCCTGGAAACGACATGCTATATGGCCTAAATACAGTGACAAGTGTACAAGGGTCGCTGCACTGGCGCCCGGGTGTAGTGTTGAATAGGCAAGGGTTCCCACATCGAGGACGGATGTGGGTAAATAAGCTAGTCCATGAAACTAAAATTAGAATAAGGACTTGGAATATAGGTTCCCTCATAGAAAAATTAATGGAATTAATATATATTATGATTTATAGGAAGTTAAATATTTGTGCATTCAAGAAACTAAATGGATTGGAGAGAAGGCTAAGGAGATTGATAGTTTAAGATTTAAACTTTAGTATTCGGGTAAGAGTCATACTAGAAATGATGTAGGTGTGATTATGGATAAGAGTTTGAAGGATAATATTATAAAAAATTAATAGAATTCGATATAGAATAATAAATTTAAAGATTATTATTAATGCTAAGATTGTTAATATTATAAAGTGCATATGCTCCTCAAGTAGGTTTGAATATGAGTTCAAAATTAAATTTTTGGAATGACTTAGAAGAATTAATATAAAAAATACCTCTTGAAGAAAGAGTTTTTATTGGAGGATATTTAAATGGACATATTGGTAGAGAGATAGATGATTTTAAAAGCATTCATGGTGGCCATGAGTTTATAACAACAAATGGTTGTGACAAGACCATATTAGATTTTTGTTTAGCTTATGATTTTTTAATTACTAATATCTTATTTAAGAAAAGGAATAAACATCTCATCACTTATAAAAATAAATATAGCATAACTCAGATTGACTATTTTCTTATAAAAAATTAGATTGTTTAGATAGCAAAAATAGTAAAGTTATTCCGAGTGAAAATTTATGTACACAGCATCGTTATTAGTTTTGGAATTTAAGATAAAGGGATAGAAAATAAAAAATAAAGTAAAATGATATTCTATGATTAGATGAGGGCATTTAAAAAATATTAATAATAATATTTTTGAGAGTAAGATTTAAGACCTTAAGATTTTGTCTGTGCATAAAAATCCTAATATTATGTGAGAAAAAGTGGCTAGTTATATTAAAAATATTGCAAAAGATGTGCGTGGAGTTTTAAAGTGAACAACTCCTAATAGTAAAAATAGTTGATGGCGGAATCCAAATGTACAAGATAAAATTAAAAATAAAAATATTTGTTATAAAAATTAGTTAAATTATAAAAACTTGGATAATTGAGAAATATATAAAGAGGCACGTAAGGAATTTAAAAAAGCAATATACAATGCAAAGATCTTAGTTTTTAGTGTTTTATATAATATATTGGATTCTGAGGGAGAAAGATATATGTATAAGTTAGCCAAACAAAGAGATAGAAGTAATAAAGATTTAGTTCAAGTGAAGTGTATTAAGGATGAATATCAAAAAGTATTTTTCTTAGAAGATGATATTCAACAAAGGTGGATGAGATATTTTGCTAAACTTTTTAATTAAGATGATTGTAGTGACCTTAGCACCCTAAATGAAAATAAATAATTATGTTTGTATCGGCATATTAATAAAACCGAAGTTAAAAAGCCAGCGGTATCACAGGCGGCCCAAACCTCCTCACCTAGGGGTGGGGTCCACTTTGGCGGCAAAAAGAGGAGAGGCAACAAGCTAACAGGGAAAGTGGATTTAATTAATAAAAAAGATTTGATATCTTTTGTATTAAATAAATAATATCATATATTAGGAAGCTTTTAAGGAGGTGGAGGGATTTAATTAATTAAAAAGATTTGATATCTTTGGTATTAAATAAATAATATCTCATATTATGAAGTTTTTAAGGAGGTGGAGAGGACTATTTAAAGGGCATGAAGGGGTTAGGGTTGGGTATGCTTATATTATTTGTTCTCTTGGAGTTCTTTGGTGTTTGGGCTCTAGACTCTTCTCTAGAGATTTTGGGAGAGACGATCCTCCTCTCAAATTGAGGATCAATTGTATCTTTGCTTTGCGTTTGATTTTCTTTGATTTCCCTAATAAAAATTTGCTGTTTGGAGCATTCTTTTTCTTGAAGTTCTCATATTATTCTTAATGATTTTTCACCGATTATTGCTAGGGTTGCTTGCGCTCAAGTATTTCCAAGAGGATTACTTGTGAACTCAAGTATTTCTTATCATAGGTTGCGGCGTGATATTAATGTTTCTCAAAATCAATTTGGATTCATGCCAGGTAGGTCGACTATAGAAGTCATACATTTATTAATAGGTTAGATGGAGAAATATAGAGAAAATAAGGAAGATCTACATATTATATTTATTGATTTAGAAAAAGCATATGATAAAGTTCAAGAGAAGTGCTATGGAGAGTTCTTGATAAGAAAGGAGTTAATAACGTTTATATTCAAATCATTAAAGATATGTATGCAGGAGTTATTACTTTTGTTCAAACACAAGGTGATTTAACCAAGTATTTCCCTATTTCAATTGGGTTACATCAAGGATAAGCCTTAAGCCCTTATCTTTTGCTTTAGTCATGAATGTTCTCACTAGACATTTGCAAGATGATGTACCATGGTGTATGCTTTTTGCTGATGATATTCTTCTTGTCGATAAGACTAGAGAGGGAGTTGAAGGTAAACTTAAATTATGGAGGTCAACCTTGGAGTATAAAGGTTTTTGCTTGAGTAGATCTAACACGAAATATATAGAGTGTAGTTGTAGTAGTAATGTCGCATCAACTTAAATATAAATTCAATCTCAAAATGTAAAGCACAATATAGAATAATATTGAGTCATACCTCTAACTTCTCAAAATTAAGTAATCATATCTTTCTATTTTTTGCTTCTATTCTAAATCAATTCTAAGTTGATCCAATTATTCTTAAAATTTCAAAAACTAAACCTTTAAAATGAAATTCTTAAAATCCTATAAAAATATTAGTCAATATTTTGATAAAAATAAATAAATCATTTTTTTTATAAAAACATTTCTCAAAAATATAATAATATACATACGATATAATTAAACATAGAAGCTTGCCCTTATAGGGAACTTACATCTCAGAATAAAATAAACTTTATTCAATCATACATATTTAGTGAAAAATCTCTAGGCATATAAATATAAAAATAATTTCTTTTGTTATTGAGTTCAAAACAAACTAATATTTTTTTTTCTTCAAGATAATATATTATTTTCTATGACATACTTCAAAAACAAATTATTTCAAATTTTTAGATTAAAAAAAAAGTTCTCAATCTTTATTATAGTTATCTTATGCAATGACATGATCAACCAAATATAGAGGACACATGATTAATGAAGAGAAGCTTCAAAGATTTGATCAAGAATTAAGAAATATCATAATAGCACTACCATATATTCAATAGAGCTAAGTTATCCCCCATATCAGTAGAGTTAGTATAAACACCACCATCGTTAAAAATTTGTAGGAACAGTCTAATTCATAACTTCAAACCATGCCAAGGTCTTGGCATAAGAAAACTCAAGTGGAGAGTGTGTGTACAATGATCAAGTAAGTGACCTCGTCAGAGACATGCTTGGTTCATAGATAGAATAGGATGAATCAAGACAATGAATGGGTCCAAATCATTGAGAGAAATCTAACTAAGGCAATCAACAAGAGAATGTCCAAATACATGAAGAGAAATCTAACCAAGTCAATCAGCATAAGAATGTTCAAAGCTCAGTGCACATTAAACCAAGTGAAACAAACAAACAACCCTAGCGTATGTGCCGCAGACTGAATGAACTAGGGAGATCTAGAGTAATCTAAGGAAATCTGACAAAGTTAATATTAGAGCATCAATCTAGAGACAACAAATCCCAAAAAAGTCTCTATTGAGTGAAGGCACGACAGAGGGACCAAGTGAATGAATGTGAAAGACATCCCATAATGACCTAAAGAGAACAAATGGGCATAAAAGACCCTAGTGTCAAAAATACATTCAAAAAATGGTGAAAGCAAGCAAGCAATGCAGGCAATACTAGCACAAGAAGCAAGTAGAACAAGAGAGCGTGGCCGAAAGGGGATGCCGGTGGATGAGGCAATGCCTGTGAGGGGTGAGCATGAAAAAATGTGGTGATTTCTTTTGCATTTTAAATAAAAGAAATATTTAAAACATATAAATTAATACATAACAATTCCTATAAGTTTCAATCTATCTAGAAGGATCCACTAGTTTTGGAGTTTGCTTATCATCCGGACTAAAAAAATTGAGGCATTTTAGGATCCTAGAGACTGAAGTCTAGATTGAGTGGTGATTGACCTTCTCAATACAAGCTAAAGCAATAGATTATGCCGCGAGTATTTTCGACAAATTGCTGCATGCCGAGAAGCAATCCTGGGTCATATTTTTGAGTCACTAATCAATTCCGTGGAAATTTATTTGTTCTATTTTGGAAAGAAAGTAAGCCAAAGCTAAATGCAGCATCCTTCAAACAGATCAAATTTAGTAATTAAGTTGGAAAAAATCAACTAAATCAACTTTTTATCTTGCTTTTTTCTTTAGGGACTATAGAGTTGTTTAAAAGGGTGGAGCGCTAAAGTTCACTCCGATGTCCATCAAAAGGTACACCCCTCTATATGCATCAAGCACAACTTCACTAAATCCTTCCCACCCCCTTACAATGTATCAGCCCATATTCCACGATTTGTAAGTTAAAGAATTGGAGAAAAACAGTTTATCGTTCTTCCAAAGTCTATCAAAGCCTTAATGGTACCTATAGCATACAAACAAAGGACTAAATTTTGGAATTTCTCCAAAACTTGAAGGGCATAATAACAGATTTTGAATATTAAGCAGCCAATTATTAACAGCCCCAAATTTGAGGGGCAGAAATATAATACAACTTTTTTTCTTTCTGTTGATGTTATATGGCACCATGAATCACCATTGAAGCATAATTTTATCCAAATAGCTATTTTGATGGATAGGTGACATTCCAAAACAATGATTAATCATTAGAACCCAGCTAGCAATTTAACCATTCATGGAAGTAAATATCATAGTTTGCATCAAATGGTTTGTTAGGATGAAACATTTTATGAAAAGGCTGACTAATTCATAGTGTTAATCCATAAAGAATGTAGAAACAAAGAAATAACTTGAAAATTCATTTGAAGAATGCAGTCTTCAACAACTTCAGAAGACAAAATTAATCGGAATCAGCAGTCACCAGTTAAATGAGTTTTGGCCTGGTCAACCAATATTTTTCAGAGCAGATAAGACTGAAGATCCTTCTTAGGCTTCATTTGGGATGGCTTTCTTACTGCTTCTTGAAGCAGCTTTTTAGTATTAATTTTTTAATTTTTGAACTAAAAAACTGTTTTAAGAAGCAGTAAGAAAGCCGTCCCAAATGAAGCCTTATAGCATCTTAAAAAATGAACAAATATGAAGTAGTTCAAACACTTTACAAGATACTACAATAACAACTTTTATCCCACTAAGTTGAGTCGGCTACATAAATCTTTTTTCTCCATTGTGTTCAATTAAGAGTCAAATTCTCATTTAAATCTAACAAAAAAAATGTCATTTCTAATATTTTCTAACCATGTCTTTTTAAATTTACCTCTATCTTTCTTAGCATAGGCAAATGATTTACAAGTTACAACATTAAAAAAAATCTGGGAGATTGATTTATTCATAAGCATAATGATAAATGTACACATTCTTAAAAGGTTGATCAAAGAACACATTGAAAAGATTAAAACAAGTGTGACATGAACTAAAACTGTAGTAAAGCAGAAAGGTCTTATACATCATATAGGCAGATAACCAAAAGGTGCTTTTACCTTGCAGATCTAGAAGATAAACATCTACTACAGGTTAAAAGTTTCAGCAGGGATCTTGAATTCTTTGTCCTATTTCTTGAAAGAAGAAACTGCAGAGAATGAAGTTAAATCACACACTTGAATCTCATGGGAAAATAGAAATTCATATCAAAGTAAATATCCTTTTACTGTTTATAGCTGATATGTTTCACCTGTTATTATCAGTATCATTTCCATTATAGCCTCCCTCAACCCCTAAATCCCCACATTCTCCGCTTCCTTTCACCCTTCTTCATTCCCCCATTCCCCAAAATAAGATTTTTTTTCTTTTATGTAAAGAAAAATAATTTTAATTTAAAATTTTAAATGAAATTTTACAAAAGATAACAAATGGTGTCATAATGGCATTAGAGTCGATAAGAATGAAAAAAGTACATGAAACAATGAAGCAATAGTATAACCAGCTCTGCATTATAAGATTTTTTTTCTTTTTTTTCAGCTCTGAGTTATAAGATAGTAGAGTGATGCAAGATGATTTAGGGTTATGGTTTTCTAAGATAACAAGAAAGATGCAATGTATGCATATCATACAAACCACTAAATTAGCCAATAATGTGCTTTCCTTAAATGCAACAAGTAAATCTAAAAATAGAACCCAAACAATGATAAAATGATCAAATAAATTCAAAGAAATCAACAAAAAATATGAACCACGCAAAATTAGTAATCAATTATAACTTAATCATCACAAAATAGGAGGTGGGTCGTGAACGAGAACCCTTCGTAGTCCATGCGTGTGACGTTTACGTACAAAGTGAACAGTAGAGAGCAGCTCGATCAAAGAACAAGAATTTAGAAGGAATTGAAAGTGTGAGCTCTCATTTTTTTTCTTCTTTAATTGTAAGATTACTGAAGGCGATTGTAGCAATGAAAAGTTGCGTCTTTTGACAATCAGTTGCTTACAGTGGGGCTAAATTGAGAGCGTGAAGAGATGCATCTCTCTTCCTTTTTTTTATTTATTCAACAATAACCAGTACTTTGATTCATCACATGTTTTCATTATTATTTCCTTTCTTGTAAAATTATATATATATATATATATATATATATATATATCTCTATATATATATATATATATATATATATATTAATCTCTAAACAATAATATTACTGCTCCTCTTTTGAAGTCATCTATGGCAATTTTTGTAATTGCCTCTGTTGTACTCACATTATTTTTTGGTTGTAAAATTACATTTAAATAAGTACAACAACAAAACTTGAATGTTACAAGTGACCCAAATCCGAAATTTTTGCACCAAGTTCAAGTCAGGTTTTTGTTTGGGGTCAACCTGACTACAAAACACATGTTTCTCATTTAATTAAGCATGGTAAATAAGATTCTTAATCTCTTTTTCATCTCATCTCTTAGAATATTAATAAAGGCGCAACACTCAAATTTTGGAAATATATTTCAATCCAAAATTTTCCCTTAACAAATCTTCATCCCAATCATTTCAATGACTTCAAAGCTTAATCGTTTGGTCACCTTTTGGTTGGAATTTTTACTGTATAGGGATCACTCATTTTTAATTGGTTAGTAATATTCAAATCTTCACTAGGAGTTGAACCGAATTAGCTTAAATTCAAACATTGGCTCTCGAAATGCAGCTGTCCCTTTATCTTAGTCAGCTCTCCATATATTTTCCTTAATATAAGGTGGTATTCTCACACCTGATTCCTTCAATTAATGCAAAGAATTTTGCCCGATTTTCAATTTAAAAAAAAAAAATAAGCTGCTGAAACTAGTGCATATATTTTTTGTTAGACATTCATTGAATTGAAAACGGATCATGCGCAGAACAATTTTTCAAGAGAAGCAAATATTGTTAATAAACTACCTTTGATCGAGTGACTCTTGGGCCTTTCCAGCATAGCAAACTTCTTGATCGGGATTCTAATCTCCTGTAAAATAAGGATAATATTATGAACACAACCGATATGATGAAATTTTATAAACTGAAAATGTAAACTAATTCAAGAACAATATTAAGATTAATGGCAATAAGATGATTATAACTTGGGATTTTTTATTTAATAAACTTGTAAGTTAATTCTTCAGTTTAAAAATACTACTACCCGTATTCCTTTACCAATTTTGTGAGCTACCCGTTTATAGAAAGTGCGCACTTTCATCATTTAGAGGTGACCTGTAATATGGGAACAAGGCTGAAATTATGAATTGGGGAAGATCAGGAGGTGAAGATTTTGGAGAGTGAAGAGAGAATGCCTTCCCTAGAGCTTATTCCTAAGGAGGGGATGAGTAGAGGGTATGGGGAGAGGTGTGAGGAGGTAAAACATGAAAGAAGGGGTGCTGAATTTGAGAGGAGAGGACGGAATTTGAAAGGGGAGGAGCCAATTATGATCGAAGGGGTGTTGAATTTGAAAGGATGGGCTAATTATGATCGAAGGGACGTTGAATTTGAAAGGAGAGGGGCTGATTATGATCCAATGGGTGCTGAATTTGAAAGGAGAATGTGAGAATTTGACGAAATGTTTGGATACGAGCGTAGAAAGGATGATTGAGAAACCTGGGGGTAACCACCTCCTTGGGGAATGAAAAATTATGGAGGAAATAGGGGGAATAGAGGAGATCCGAGAGTGAGGAAGTTGAAGATGTATATTTTTGAGGGAGATGATGCACATGGGTGGATATACAGGGTGGAAAGATACTTTACCGTCAATAGATTGACGAAGGAGGAGAGATTGATGGCGGCTAAGATGTACTTGGAGGGTAAAGTGTTGGCACGGTACTAATGGAGGGATACGAGGTGACCCATACAGACCTAGAGAGAGTTTAAGAACTGCTTGTTGTAACATTTCCGAACTAGAAGGGGAGGAAATTTCTATGAGCAGTTCTTCGCTTCAACGCACAAGGGAATGGTGGTGAAGTACCATGAGCAGTTTAAGCAACTAGCCAGACGACTGGATCGGCTTCCGAATATTGTACTGGAGGGAAACTTTATGAAATGGCTCAAACCAGAGATTCGATCAGCAGTTTAGTGATGAGGCCTCGTGATTTGGGAGAGGCTATGGAGCTAGCCTAGTTAGTAGAGGATCAGAGGCACCTGGAGAGATGGGTTGGTAGTAGTAGCTCAAGAGGTTCGTACAGGATAACCACAACCTTTTTAGCATCCAAGGAGCCGACACCGGGTACTCTTAGGGAGACTCCAAAGGAGAAGACTGTAGGAGGAAGATCCGGGAAAAACTTCAAGAAATTCACAAAAACAGAGCTACAAGAGAAGAGGGCAAAAAGGTTGTGTTTCAGATGTGATAAGAGGTATCTCATGGTTTTCACCCTAAACACCAGGGCACAGGTGTAAGGACCAAACTCTTCAGATTCTCACCGTTTGTGATAACGAGCAAATTAAGGAGGGAGCTATTTTTCCACCTCGCAAACAAGGTGGGTCCTTGCGAGGAGGTATTGTTCGATCGGGTCCCTCCTGGACCAATCCAGTCGATCCTTTCCTAGACCAGCTCTTGCAGGTTGATTTTGAGGGAATTAATTAAGAAATATTTCCTAATTGAATATGGCAGATGTTGTGGTTGATTTGGAAATTGATTTGGAGGGGATTTATTAGAAAATATTTATTATCGAATAAGGCAAATTTTGGGGCTGATTTGGAGGGGATTAATTAGGAAATATTTCTTAATTGAAGAGGATAGATTTTGAGGCTGATTTGGAGATGATTAATTAGGAAATATTTTCTAATTGAAGATGGTAGATTTGGGGACTGATTTGAGGGCCGATTTGGGAGGGAATTGGGAGAGGGCCGTTTGGGTATTTGTCGTTTATTATGTGCTTTAAGTAGGGATTTTTTTTTCTAGAGTTGGGGGTATGTGTTATTTGCTAAAATTAGATTGCTCTTGGGGTGTTTGGGCTCTAGTTGGCAGCTAGAGATTTGGGAGAGCAATATCTTCCTCTCCAGTTGAATATCCACTTGTATCTTATCTTTTCTTTCATAAAAAATTCAATAAAAAAATGTTTTGTGTGTTCTATTCCTGATTTTTTTGTCGTTGGTTTTCTGAAATTGCTGAAATCAAATTTTACCCAAGACTTTTCCTAAATTTTTGCAAGCACTTCCTAGCATTGCCATGACAATTTGAGTTATTGTGCATATGCCTATTTATTGTAGTGTTGTATTCTGCACTGTAAATGGAATCAAAAGTTATGCTTTACTCCTATACGAAATTTGGACACTATAGTAGGATTCATAATTGGCTAATTATAGGATCGGGTGTATTTCGAATTGCAGTTATTTGCTAGAAATGGAATTTTAGGGTTTAAAACTTCTATTTTTTAGCCAAATTATGGAGATTCTGATAAACTACCGGTTATCAGCTTTTTATTATAAACAGGATCTTGAAGACAAGTAAAACTTTAGTTTATGGTTTAATAAAATTTTGATTCCCTCTAAACTTAAACATGTAATTTTTAAGCATATGGTTTGATAAAATTTAGATTTCACCACAAACTTAGACGTAGTAAATTTCAGTCTATGGGCTTGACAAAATTTAGATTCTATATCAAATTTATGTGCATTGTTGGATATACATCCGGCAATTTCTCTCCTACATCTCCTATTTCTTTATTTTAGTTACTGATTTGCATGTGTGATTAAGGTTATTATTGTTTCGAAATAGTAAAAATGAAAATATCCAAAGAAGTATAAGTTAATGAAATAAAAGAAAAAGATTAAGAAAAGAAAGAACATATATTAATCCATTTTTTTATAAAGATAAATTTATATAATTCCCACTGAGTTTACTTAGTAAACTCAAACCACGAGTTTAAATGTTTCAGGTAATTCCTAAGAGAAGTAATGGCTGAAAGAGAAGAACATGTTTACAGAAGGCGAGGTGCAAATGACAACAGGTAAAATAGATTTTTGTGTTTAGTGGCTCTTCAGTTTTTGTAAAAGTTTTGAGGACTAGTTATCTTATACTTTTGGAAATGTACTATCGTCCGACCTTTCGTACCCGCCTCGTTAGATCGAGCATCCGGGACGGGTCGTGACATTTCCCCTTTGTTTCAAGCTTAAAATGATTTAAAACCTTTTCCTAAGAGAAATATAATCCAAATATTTTAAAAGCTTGAGAAGGCAAGTGTAGCAGGATATGATTACTTAATAATCTAATACTTCTACTTTCTAGCAAACAACATTCCAACATCAAAACACAAAAAGACTTAGTATATTATTTCCTTATAATTCATTTGCACATCAGTGATAAGAAAATCAAATACTGATATGTGCGGCTTGAAATCATCCAAAAGAAACTTATTCTGTAGCATTTCTTTCGATAAATCCAAAAAGTTCTTTTGGACCAAGGTGGACGGTTCCTTTTTTATCTTTTAATATTTGGAGACGTTTAACTAGCCCTTAAATGTTCACCATATTTTAAGGTTGGAAATAATTACTTTTCCTTCACTGTGATTGTACTCATTGGCTGTAAATAAAAACTTAAATATAAGAGAATATAACCAAATAATGAAACTAAATCATCTTTGTTCTTCATAGAATGGAAAATATCAATGTACGATGTAGAAGCAATTCCCGACTCCTACACTTGGTGGTTTTTTGAGGTAATAACCTAAATGCAAGTAAATTTAATATGGTGAACAAATAACAAGAAATCCAATGAATTATCCTATAGACAATGGCACGATCTAGGCTAAGCCTTTTCAAAGACAAATGCCGGTAAGCATGTTAGGTAATGTACATGAAAAAGGCTAATGACATTCATAGTTGCAATAACCAAGATTAGATTGACGGAAGATTTTAATCTGTTGCAAGGATCATGTGCCAGTAGATGCTCTGAATTCTATTTTGAGTTTCGTTAAAATTAACTTGCAAAGAATGGTTAGGAACTCACATGTTTTCTTGTTCAAGTTTCTCGGCAATTGAGATTGCTCTGTGTCTGGACCAACCACCATGGTTTGCACAACCTTCAGCTTGCTGAATGACATGAGCAAGGGAAACTTTACCTTTGACTAAGCTTTTACTATGACTTTGCTCGTCATAATCCTTCCTTCCAGATACAAGACTTGTGTCGCCATGTTGTTGCAAAGAAGATCCCTCTCCTACCCATGCACATTCTGACCCTTTTCCCTTGCGATCTGCAAGGCCATTAGTTAGTTCAAAAGGATCATACGGCCCCGCTTTTGAGGAGCTGTGAACTGCTTAATTAGTATACCTCTTTCCGTAGCGAGAGAATCAAACTGTAGCTCTCTAGCAAGGCTCGAGCCACTTCCTTTAATAGCATTTTCTTTAGGTATCCGCCTCAGAAGGTTTTCAGACTGCTGGCAATGAGAGGTGCGATTAGAAATTGATCGTTGAATATTGATCATCCTAGAAGAAACATTCCTGAGATCATGCATATCATCGGTAACTTGAACATCTTGTCTACCATCTATCTGAGGGTTGCATCTGATTTCAAGTATCACAGTGGCATTAAGAACAGACGCAAACGCTTGCACAATCTGTTCTCTAAATTTTTCAGCTTTGGATTTGCTATCAGGTGACCCAAAGTCCAGTTGCACAGTGGGTGCTGCAGTTGAAAGAAGAACAGCATCCTTTATCAAAATTTTAACCACAAAAATCTGAAATGGTATTCTAACTTACATAATTCCCATATCAATAATCAGTAAACCTTGTAAATTTGTACAACAATATAATTCTAGTAAAGTATTGACAAGCCTTTTTCATCCGTGGTAACTTCACTACATGATTTCATGGATACCTGTCACAGTCTTCTCATTGAATAATAACGCCCCTATCAAAGCAAAGTTTCTCGTTACTATCATTGTGGCTTACCACATACACCTAATATGTTGGGAAAGGCGATGTTTTATGGTTGACATTTCTGGTTGCACCATGAACAACATAAACAAAAAAATAAGATTGGCTTCCCCAAAATTATTTGCCCTCGAGATAAGCATCCCATGATCAAGCCAATTATGAAAGTGAAAAAAGATCTACTTTTATCAAACAAGGGAGGTTTGTGACTATCAATACAAGGAAGGTTTGCCACCATAGTCGCTTCAAGTTCATCAACGGCTTTGGGATCTTCGACTGTCACCATAGTTGATGTTGACATAAATACCATCAAGAAAGAAGGGCTTCGTCAGATAACCCAAGCAAAACCTTTAACGTGCCAGTTAGGTTTTTGTGCTCGTTTGTAAACCTCTACTTATTTTAACATAATTTACTATTGGGGTATGTTCAAGCTGCTTAAAAGTTCATTCAGGAATAGAATTTCGTGCCTTAAGAGCCTGACATGTTTTGAAGTTGATTCATATTTTATGAGGCTTAATCAATCTTTATCATTAAATGAGTTCGTTTCCTTAAGTCAAATAATCTTATAATCTTATAATTAAACCTGAATGTTCACTTTCACTTTAGTAATTACTGATAAAAAACAAAGTTGCAAATTATAGTTAGCTATTGTCTCATATCATTTGACTTAACGGTGATGGTGATGAAGGCGGTGTTGAGGATTAATAAAGACGATGATGATGATGGATTATTGATTGGTCAAGCTTGGTTCTGAAGGTATGGTAGAGATGCAAGCCCCAAATGAGACAAGTTTTTTCTATTAGATCTTCAATAGCTTTATAATTACAAAATGCTGGTATTATATCTGCAAATTTACAATACAGCTAGAAAATTCAAGGCATCCTTGTATCTTAAATTGAAACAGAGAAAACAAATCTTTAAAAGAGTAAGATCATACCAGAACCTAGGCGGACAGAATTCAACCTTCCCTCCTGCGAAAGAAATTGTTTAAGTGCATCCGGTTGAATATTTTCAATAACTTCTTGCCATATCTTTCCATAATCCTTACATCTTCTGTCAAACTTATAGCTCAAGTTTTCTTTAGTGGCTCCAGTCAACCGCATCAAAGCTTCAGGTGTGTGAGCAATGTGCACCTTTCCATTTGGAGTGTATTCAAAGCGTTCCTTCCAGTTGCTGTTGCTATCGCCATTCTTACTGTTCGCGTGCATGGCATTTTTAATTCCTCTTTCTCTCTGACTATAAAGCTCTAAGTTTCTGTTTAATCCTCTATCACTATAAAATGCCTCATCATCCTCATGAACAGAATTCCCAACTTCTATTCGCTCATCAGCATGGTTAACAAGCAATGGAGTCTGGTTCAAATTAGTGTCAACAGAAGTTGGCAGAGTATATTGTTGATCAGGAACAATTTGCAAAAGAGCAGCTGTGAGCCAAGTTAATTTGTCATTGGACTGCCTCAAATTTTTCTCAGCTTCAGAAAGGGTTCTCAAAGCTTGGCGTAGTTTCTCCATATCTTCCTTCGATACTGGGCATTGAATCAAAAGCATATGAAAATATGAAAAAGAGTGTTTGTAAGGGAACAAAACAGTAACAAACAAAGAATTCCATTAAATAGAGAGACACGAAATTTTTCTCAACTTGATTGTGGATGTTCCAGAAAATGAAAGGTTGAACCATAAGGTGCATCTACTCACAAGTTTGACGGCGAAAAAACTTTCTTCGAGGCCTTTCTCTTGTAAATATGTAACTTCCTGCAAGTATATCAGTAATCAATGTTGCAAGTTGTGACATGAGTGCTAGAGGTTCCACTCCAGCTTCTATAATCTCTCTTAAGCTTTTGATAGTGTCAACCGTGTCTGCCGATAGAGCCACATCAAGCAAGTCCACTAGTTTTTCATCAGAAACTAAACCTACCTGAATAGTGCAAATAAAATTGGGCCCGTTGATCAAGCTAATCAAACACAATTAGCTTCCATGAAAACAAAAAAGAAATTAAATATTTAACTTTTACCAAATTTAAAAATAAAGACATTTTGAATAACATTTTCCAACGTAACACAGTTAAAAAAATATGTTTTATAAATAGACGATACACCGTGAAAAGAATATATGATCACTGTCCCCATTCCAAGGACTGCCACCCTAGGAAATGGAATTACCCTTCAAGTATATCTGCATTTTTTTCAATTAATTGATATATATATAAGAATGATAAATGGGAATATAGATGAGTTAAGCTTAGGTGGCTAGAATGAAGAAGTATTTCAAGAGTATTATGAGATAAAAATTATATGAAAAGATAAATTTTATAAAACTTTAATTCAATTAGTAATGATTTATGAATTCGAATGTTGAGAAGTTAAAAAATAGTTGATAGCTAAGTTGAGAATAATATAAACGAGGGAAAAAATGAATGTGTACTAAACTAGGAAAAATAAAATAATAAATTACTATATTAAAAGAATAATCAGAATGAAATGTATTGCAAATGAAGTAATTGAGAATAGACTCTAATGATTGAACATATAAACAAAGGGTAGAAATGCAAACATTAGATAAATAGACAAAAATAGTTTTGTAGGATTATGAAGGAGATAGAGTAAACCTAAGGTAACATGGATATAAGTTGATCAAAATGATTTGTGAAGACTAAATTTAGCACGAAGGGCAACAACATGCACGAATGAATAGAAAGAGAGGATGCATAAAAAAAATCATAAGTAATTGAGATAAAAAAGATGATGATGATGATCCATAGATATATAACATGAACATTGCCACACAATATGAGAAAATGATTGAGAGGTCTATAAACAATTTCAAGATGCCTGAGTTTTAAGATATTACGCATCTAAGATAGGATCTTGAATCAATAGATAGCATATCAAGTAACCCATCAAGTAATGTATGTCTACATGTTACATGAGATAGCATGCACATGTCCATGTAGCATGAGATATTAATTAGACAAATTACCTGGAGGCCCTATGTATCGGGGTCCACTAATTATACATCAATAAGCTTTCATTTTCACGTTCTAAGGCCATGAAGTTTGGTATCATATCATGGGGTCCCAACTATCATGTCCTCAAGTAAATTGTAAAGTCCTATTATACTACTTCTTCCCCTTTTTTTCTACCTTTGTTTGCTCTGCATCTCATTATATCTCTCTAAAGAGAAGAAACATGTAGATATCAAACTCCACTTCCCCATCTATTGCAAACCACTATTCTAACCCAATTTCGGGTATGGTAGTGAAGAATAGAAACAGCCAACCCACCCACCCTTCATTACTCTCATTCTTTTTCTCTCTGAGCCTCTCTATAATACCTATCATTAATTTAATAAGAAAGTGATTACTTTTAACCACTAAACTATCCGCTAATCTCTCTACATAAACCTCTATTTATTACTTTACTACCAATCTAAAAATAAAGATTTGACAACTACCACTACTCGTTTCTTTGTTCTGTGTAATAGCATAGTAATTCATAGATCTAGCTCATGTGATTGGAAAGGATAATTTTCCAATCCATATTCTTTTTATTTTTTTTATTTTTTGTGTGACCAAAATGCAAATCAAAATCATTGACATTCATTTACATCACTAAAATTATTTCAGCACCAAAATTCGATGAATTCCAAAATAATATAATTCTCAATAAAGTACATTTAAGAATTTAATGATGAGTGGTCTTCATTAGAAATATTTATTCTTTTATATGACAAATGCCACTCAAATTAATTGATATTGTTTGTGGGCATTATTTTTAATTTAGAATAAGATAGCTATAAATAAAAGTAAAAAATACAGTGAAATGATTATGTAAGAGATAATTAGAATAGCACATATTAAAGATAAGATAGTAAGAAATAGACATATATATTATAAATAAACAAAGGAAGCATAACCAAAAATGCGATTAGATTGAATTTATCTTAAAGAATTAGGAAGAAAATGACTAAAATAGATTATCCAGAATTATGAAGAAAAAAAATTATAACCGTGAAGTTAATAGCTCATTTAGCTTTCAATTAGAACGAAGAGGATTCATAAACTAGTCCCAAATAGCTTGGATATGACTAATTAAAATGATAATGTTGTATGGTACATAAAGTTATAACAAACTTTAAAGAATGAAAGCATTTATAATTATCATATGATAGACTAAAAAGTAAAAACTGAGTAAGCCCTGGTGGGAGTTCCAAAGTTGATCTATGTTTATTACAGAAGATTAATTATTTCCAAACTTCTCTGTAATTCTGAATAATGAGAATATAGGATAAAGTTAAATATATTCTACAATTTTAAAAATTGAACAGATTTTAAAAGATAGTAACCTGAGTTTTGCTCAGAGAACGTTAAGAAACTCTTTGCAAAACAAATTATATTATCAAGATCCACTTCCTATAGATAAAATGAACATATTTCTTCTTTATAAAGTAGAAATATGAGGAAGATATGGTCGTATAAGAATGGCAGTGCACAACTTTCATTATGATACATTGCAAACAAGAGAGTGCTAAGCTTCATAAAGTATCATGAGTAGCATTAGGAAGCAAATATGCTCTACATTTCATTATGTTTCATTGTTCAGGAATTTAGCATTAATAAACTATCATAAGTGGCATTAGAAAGCAAGGTATGCTCTACATTGCATTATGCTACATTTCAAGAATTTGAAATTCATACATCTTTAGTAATAATGTAAGGAAAAAAGTTCACAAGTAATAGAAACAAGATCTTAAGGTTCATTTTAGTCAATATGCTTCCGTCCGATAAATTTCATAAAACTTGTCACAAAAATTAGTACATAAATATAGTTCTAGATGACATGGTAGAAGAGACAAAAATGAATGATCTAGAAATTACTTACAAGTTCCTGGACAAGAGGAAGAGAAATTCTTTGTCCAAGCAAACTGAGCTGATCGAGGGTCATCTCTGCATCTCTTAAGGATCCATCTGATCGTGAAGCAATTAGTTTCAGTGCATCTTTATCAATTTCTAGGCCCTCACTAGTTGAAATCCACTGCAAAGTAAGGATGATATCTGACTCCTTGACTTTTGGAAAATAAAATTTCTGGCACCTAGATATGATTAGATGAGGCAAATGATCGAGAGAAGAGCTGACAAGGATAAAAACCACGTGTCGCGGAGCGTGATGAGCAACCTTCGAGATTGCCATCCAAAAATCAGGAGACAAGGTATCACAGTCGTCAACAATGAAAACTTTGTACTGGGATGTTGATGGGAATAGCATTGCATTATTTAGAGCATCCATAATTCTCCCAGTGTCAAACGTGCTAATTGCTCCCACTTCAATCAAATTTTTACTCTTGCCCAGCTTGTGTGAAATACAGGAATTACACACATCACATGGTTTAGCATGTTCAGTGGACTGGCAATTCAGAGCTTTTGCAAAAACTCGAGCACAGGAGGTTTTACCAGTTCCATGGGGCCCATAGAAGACATATATCAACCCAACTTTTCCTCTCAAGACAGCATTCGAAAGCGCCTGGACTACCAAGTTTTGTCCCACAAGATCTTTAAATGTCTTGGGCATATACTTTTGTGTGAGATTTTTGTGTCTACCTTTGCAATACCCTGTAGAATTGTGCTGGTTGCCTGATTTTGCTTCTGATACAAGATCGGAATCTAGTTCATGACAGTTATTAACATAAATACTGAGCTCCCCGGAGCAAGCCCGAGACATACAAGAATTCAAATTACCTTCGGGTGATCCAGATGGATCTAATAAGAATGGAAGGGCCTCTGAATCATATCCAGTTGATGAAGATAATAGTTGAGATGTAATAGGATTTTTAAAATTATCCTTTTCCTTTTGGCTATGCTGAATAGAACTTCCATCTTTCCTCAATCTCGACTCAGACAACCCACAAGCCAAGCTTCTGCCTGCAATATCCAGGAATGTCTTACCTCTATGATGTATCCTTGACCAATTCCATGGAATCCCACAACCATGCCTTGGAGCCTGACTGACATCCATTTCAGCATTATCTTGATCTTCCTTTTCCTCCCCCAAACAACATTTGTGATGTGTAAAATCTTGGGGAAACGAAGTTGAAGCAACCGACATATCATTGTGCACTCTACCACCCCTTAAATCTACTGAACCATGAGTCCTCCTGGAACCTCTGAACTTTCGCCTCTTCGTTCTACTAAACCCACTGAGCTGAGCATGACCACTTGCCTTCAACTCTTTACTTCTTCTATCACCGCCTCCGCCTCTTTGGACTCTTTGTTGGCAATGGCGAGAAGGTTTTGTTATCTCATTATCAGTCTGACTGGGAATTTCTTCCAATTGCTCTGAGAGTGTCTTGAGACGAGGATTCTTCCCAAGTAGACTAGAATGAGATGCCTTATCACTTTGGTTCAATCTGCTACCATCTTCTTCCTTTCTCATTTCACCATCCCTACTTTCCCTACCAGCACTGTGATCACCACTTGTTCCTATTGGAGGAACATTTAATGCGGCCAAGCCAGCAACCTTGGGATGGCTGACAGATAACCGACCGGCATCCCCTACCAAATCAACACCAATAGATCTTCTCCCACTGTGAACTCCAGCATCCTTTCCTGATCTCTTCACCAATGTGGCAATAACAAAAGGGGAAAGCCAGGAGGGAGGGCTGGTCGAGGGGTCTCGGAGAGACTTTGACCTCTGAAGAACAACCAAGTCCCTCATGAGAGATCTTTCCGCCTGAATTGGGCTGTGGCGATGCATATGGTTCTTGAGATGGATGCAGTTTGTGAGGTGAATATGATTCCGAAGATGCTGGCTTATGGTTCCATGCTCCTCGACGTGTAAAGCACCAACAGAACGAGAGTCATCCTTCAGAAAACCATGGAGGATGGCCCTGGTCATATTCAAAACCTAAAAGAGCCAAATTTCTTGGCTGAAAGCGGGTGCGAGTTACCAACTTTTCCAGGTTTTGCAGGAAACATGGTATGCCTCTCATTCCAACCTACGGGTTTCTCAAACTATAGCAAAAATCCGATGCATATCTATTCCAAAACCTCGCCTATGAAAAAGAAAACAAAAAATTCAAGGATTCGGCCAAGGAAATCTAATTAAAGACAGCGGAAAACCATACCGTGAAATACTCTCGGACCGTGAAATACTCTCGGAAAAGTTTAGAACTTTGCTACGAAACCCAAATTTAAAAACTTCGCAGCTCAGTCACTACATATTCCATACCAGAAATCTGGACCTCTTATGCGTAAGAGGAGAGAGAGAAGAAGATGAGTGAGGTAAACCGCCACCTGAATACAATAAATACTGAAAATCTCTATCATAAGCAGCGAGCGACTCCTTTTCTATCTTTTCGCTCTCCCTTCCCTTTTGGCCCTTCACATGAACCATAAGAGAGAGAGCTGGAAAGAGCGCGAGGAGAGAGAGCGAGGACGGTGGAAGGTGGAGGATGGCTGCTCAGTGGCCTGAGTGGGCGACGGCAGTGGCGCCCGCATAGGTATTACGGGACCGCAGGGTAGGGTTTTAACCTACAGCAAGTTGTCCAATTCTCTTAGTTATATTACCACTCCGAGTTTCCGCTGACCCTTGTCTTTTTTTGTCTATGTCCCACCAGAAGTGCGGTGCTAACGAAAACAGTTGCCCAAAATGAGAGTGAAAATAAAAAATCGATCCGTTAGCATCTCCTTCGTTTTTACCTATTCTGTTTTGAAATTAAAAAAATAATAAATTAAAATTTTTGAAGAAATTTTAAATAATTATAATTTTAAAATGATAAATTATTATAAAATAAACTATCTCAATATAATTTAAAGATTTTATATAAATTCTCTCCTTTTAAAAATTTTATTAATTTATCTAATTATACAATGAAATGACATAAATTCATTATTTTAAATAATATTTTTTTACTTTTGTCCTTTCTATATTTCGTCATTTTTTTTTCAATAAAATATGTATATAT
>NW_021319083.1:19186363-19189104 GCF_001605985.2 Dendrobium catenatum | reverse complement strand
TTTTGTATTTTTCTCAGGAGTTTTTTTTTTTTTTAGGAAGGCTATTTAAAATAAATTATTTAGGAGTAATTCTTCTTAGATGTTCTGCACGTGGGCGATCTGTCTTCTAATGGAGATGTGGCAGCTAGTTAGGACATGTCGTACGGGCTGATGGGGCTGTTGGGCCCATTGCCCACGTGGCCTCCAATGGCTACATGTTACCTCTATTTATCAATAAATACATTAATTTATAAATTCTTTAAAAACAGCTTGAATTTTTTTATTCATCAAAATTTGGTCATCCTTTCTATTTCTTCAAAAATTAGCTTGAACCTTTAATTTTTTTAATAATTTTAAAAATATATATTCTATATAATAAATAAGTTAAATCCCTTCAGCTTCCCTCATCCTCGATAATAAATTTTTATTTCCTTCTCTATCTAAGAAGAAAATGAGGCTTTAAAAGATTTTTTTTTTTGAATCCAAACACTTATTCTTCGACTGTTCAGTTATTAATGCTTCTTCTTCAATTGCTCAATTTTTTCTCTCATTGGGATGCACCTCTTTAAATCCATAGATGCTTATTCAATACATTTCGATCTCATTCATTCAATGAATATGTAGCTTCTCCTATATTTCGATTTTCTCCAATGAAGAGATTTAAGATGAAGCAATTTGATGCATTCATATTAGAGGTTAGTTGGACCCACACTCTGAGAGATAATGTCGACATTGACATATCGCTGTTTTGTCGGAGCTCCATCGTCGGATGCGACTCAAGAAGATGCCTAATCTCATTTAGACCGAGGTATGTTTCCTTCCTGAATTTGTTGATGGTGAAATCTTTCATCCGGAGTAGGGTTATTCGGTGCTTTTTTTTTTTTGTCTTCTACGTGAACCTAACATGAAAATATTTTTAAAGAGTCAATGAAGAATCTTCTTCGCCCTCTTCTATGATGTTCATGTTGGATCGGAAGTAATGACATGAGAAACCACACAAGTCATCTTCTTTTCTTAAAATTTAGCTTGTGATTCAGCCATAGAGCAATCCTTGTCCTTTTTTTTTCATTTTTTTAAAATAAATCCCCACCATCTGATTTTGTGATTTTTCAAATTCCACTCCTTCTTACCATCTTCCCATCTTCGACTTCATGTTAATTTCAAAGTGTCACTCAAGGAGCTTATTCACCTTCCACTTTCTTTTACGAGGGGAGCTTTTTTGAACTCTCTTAGTTCAATCACAATGGGAGCTTGCATAGAGCTCTCTCTAATGTGGCATATTTCACAATCATTGGATGGCCTTGTAATCGGTTGGCTCCTCTTTTATTGATTATTTTCTATTGTAGGATGCTTCTTATTCATGTTTGCTTTGCTTGTGAAGGTGTCCTAATTTAGGAATTTTCAAAACTTGGAGTTCTTCTGTGACGTTTTTGCTGTCCGATCAGAAGTCACGATGGGAGCTCGCATTGAACTCTCTATAATGTGGCCAAGACCGTTGGATATTGATTATGAATAACTCCATCTTTCGGGGGAAGGTGTTGGCTCAATGCATTAAATATATATTGTATAAAATATATTACATTATTATTTGGATGATCCAATGACATGAGAATTATTTTTTAAGAGATTATTGATATGTTCATTTAGTCGATAGAACAATGTGTAGGCAATCGTGGTTAGAGGGACTATAGTCAGTGAGTGACATATGTTAGAAGGATTGTAGTCAAAGATAGAGGTTGAAAAGATCGTAGGCAGACAAAATTGATTGAAGATATTGTAGTTGATTATCGAGGTCAAAGGAACTATAGTCAGTATGTGATGGCGGTCGAACTAATCGTAATCGGGAGACGATAGTTGAAGGAAATGTAGTCGAGGGTGTAAAACCCTTAAAAAGCTGTTTTTTTTTAGTGCAGTTCGTCTGTACGAACTGGATTTAGTACGGGACGAACTAAAAAAATTTGTGAAGAAATCTGTCATTTTCGTCTGTACGAACCTAGAGCGTCGGGACGATCCGTCTGGACGAAATTTGTCCAGAGAGCATGTCGCCCGGGACGAATTTTAATTTCGTCTGTACAAAATTCTGCCCGAGGCAAATCGTCCCAGGACGAATTTTGGATTGTCCGGGACGATCAGTGTTAATAAATATCCGATTGAGATATTTTTATTCATTTCGAAGAGAGAGAAAGAGAAATCAGGAGAGAGAAAGAGAAGGAAAGAGAAAGAGAAGCTTGGTTTTGGAGCTCACGGAGCGCTTTTCGTCCGACGGCGTAGTTAGAAGATTTGTTTATCTCGCAGTAAGGAATCCGAATCCTATTTCTGTTTTCGAAGATTTTGTGTTTTGACCGAGTTGTGCATTGTTTTGTGTTTTCGTAGTCGAACTTTTGACCTGATTTTGATTTGGCACAACTTTCACCGCATAACTTTTGGTATGTTGTAGATGTGATTATTCTGTACGTTTTAAGTATTTTCTGGAAGATTTCGTCCGGTCCGTTTTGATTCTGCGTAGTTTTATTTTGACTGCAAATTATTATGATATCTGAATTGGTTTGTGCAGTAGAAGATTAGTTTTACAATGTTGCTGTGCACGTTCTGTATTAATTTGGTGATCTGTAATTTCTGGAGATTTTTGTGTAAATTCCGTAGACTGCCGTTGCTCTGCCCGATTTTCGTATAATTTCTGATTTGTTCGAGATTGATAGATTGAGTTGATATGTGTATGATTATTGATATGATTGTTCTAGATTTCTTTAATATTGCTTATT
>NW_021319083.1:19175273-19183030 GCF_001605985.2 Dendrobium catenatum | reverse complement strand
GATATGTTCATATACTGGAGATAGAATGTCGGTGGACGCTTTCAGCGGAGGAGACCGACATGATCATTCTTTGGCTGTTCTTTATGAACAGTGGTTATCTTGTTTTTTGTAAAATCTGGACTAAGGGGGTGATTGTTAGGTTTTATTCCAGATTTTTAGGTTTGTTTTTTGTATAGCTTGTGTGTGGCTATTTGTATAGCCTTAGGTGCCTATTAATAGGCCTTTTAGCTTGTATTAGGATTAAGCCAAGGAAATAAAGTTTTGAAGATCATTTTGGCTCGCAGCTCTTCTTCCCTCTCCCTCCTCCTCTCTCCCTCTCTAGAGATCTTGCAAGAAGATCAAACAAGATCTTCCTCACTAGTATTCTACACATATATTGATATTTTAACCAAGATCTTTATTTATATTACTATTTATGTTGATAAAAGGAATTAGGCAGATTTGATTGTATAAATTATAGAAAAAAAATTATTCCAAGGCATTATAAGTAGGCATCAGATGATGATTGAAAGGACCGTAGTTGGGCAACATTGGTCGAAGGGACCATATTCAGTGGGTGGCTGTTGTTGAAAAGATCGTAGTCTGGCGACGGTGGTCGGATGGACCGTAGACACGAGGCAACAAATGTTAAAAGAACCTTAATCGAGCAAAAATAATTGGAGAGATTGTAGCCGGGTAGAGAGCCGATAGTGGTGGCCAGATGGAGATTCCATGATGATGGTCAGGTGGAGGCTTAGTAGTGGTGCTTGGATGTTGAGGGTTTGCCGACGATTGTCTTTAGGTGGAGTTCTGAGATGCTTCAAACCTCAAAGTCACCCTTCCTCATGTGGGAAGAGGGGGTATTTTGAGAGTGTCATATCGTGTAAATCCAGAGAAGATATGAGATAAATTCATAGCGTTACATCGAACAACCAATAATGATTATGCCGTTCATGAAGTGTTTGTGAAGCATTTAGGTAGGGGTGTCACTATTTGAAACGACAAAAAAATTTGACTCGAATCCGACCTGAAAATTTAGGGTTAGGGTTAACCTAGAAGTTTACGAGTCATATTCGGATTCAACAAGTTGACCCATTTCATAATCTAGGTCAAATTCGGGTTGACACAGAAACTAGGTATTGACCTATATTTGATCCAGAATCAGAACGAACCATCCTTGGATAAATCCCATCGCTCCACGGCGTCCTCATGCAGCTTAAACCCTCATAAGCCTTTTCACCCGCCTCTTCAGAATCCATCGCTTGATAATGGATCCCGGCGTCGCCACTTGCCCTTCCTTCCAAATCAGCAAATCCAACCCAAATGGCTCTGATTAGGGTTCCATCGAGCTCAACAATCTCTCCCACTTTCCTTCTTCTTATGCGGGTCGCTTGAGCTTTCCTTGCAAGCGGAAGTGGAAGCATATCCGTCTTCAGGGATAAGAAGTTCATGGATTTGTTTTTATTTTTTATTTTTTATTTAGTTGTTTTAGTCATTTCTTTTAATTGCATTTGGTCATAGAATGAAGATCAGTATTTTTTTAAAGCTTTTTATCCTTGTTTGCTTCCCTGTAAAACCTTTTCACATGCTTTCATTCTCTCCCTATGTTTTCCTCTTTGATCTATTTGGTCTATTTGGTCTAGCTGCCTAAAAATGAGAAGCATGTGATCTGTTTGCTTCCAGGTAACCTCCCTGGCTATTTTATTGGTTGGATACTTTGGATATCCTATAGGCGTTGATGATTTCAGAGAGAGGAGAAAAGCTCTCTGTATCCCTTCATCATCTGTAATGTTCAAAACCCTCATATCTTTCCCAAATTTACAACCTTCGACTGGTCGTGTCGGGTTGTCAGGTCGGGTTCTGGTCCGAGAAAGTGATATGTTTTAAAAAATGAGCCGGGTTCAAGTCTAGCGAGCTAGTGTCGGGTCAGTTTTAGGGTGAGATCTGAACCTGACCCGTGATTGATTTTGACAGTCCTACATTTATCATGTTAGTAATGTCATAATTAAGTACTTTTGGGCTCATTGGATTCACCTCGTTAAGCAGCTCGATTAGACTATACACATGCCATATTTGGTATCATTTGATCATCCAATTAATTAAAGCTTACAAATATATTTTGATCATTTGATTTGAGCACATTTGGGCTTGGATTGGACTGAATTTGTATGTCATTGAGTTTATCTCATTGAATTGTTCAATTTGGTTATAAATTTGCTGAAATGAGAGCTTGAATGGTCCCAAATTTAATTTTGAAAGTTTTCAATTCATATTTGCATCAAGATTCGTGCCTGATAAGAATGATTTTTTGTGACATGTCAAGAAAAATAAAATGAAAGCAAATGAAGAAAACATAACGCAATTCTCTTATTATCTATCTTCTTACAAGCATGAAGATTATCTTAAGTCGTTAGTCGACCAAACTTTCATGCATTTGAGATCTAGGAAAGAAGTTAAATTTAATTATATAGTTTTCTCATACTTAAGTCACATTAAAAATATTATTAAAATTAGCAAAATAAAATTTTCATATATATAATTTTGATACAAGTTAGATCATAAAAATATTGTATGAATAAATATGAAAATAATGAGGTCAAATATACAAATATTTAGATATTTCTTCACATGGTGGTAATTTGAAAAATTATTGATAGAATATTCTGTAAGAAAATTGATGAAAATGAAATTTAAATTCTTAGATCTAGTTTAAAATGAATATATTACATACATAATTGATATTATATTCATTTTTTAAATTGATTATAATTAATTTTTTAATAAAGACATCTCAATACAAATTGTTTTCTGAAACGGGGGGAGTTTATTGTATCGGAAGGATCGTAGCTGGACTTGGGCTGGTTGGGCCTCCACCAAAGGCCCGACAAGGAGCTTGACCCGAAGCTGGGTTTCCTCCACGTGGGGAGACAAGAAAAGACCAGAGGCCGCAACGCTCCTCTCGCTGCCACCTCATCGCCGCCCAGGTTCTCTCTCCACCTTGCAGCAGCGTTTCCGCTCTGCTTAGCCTTCGCCGGTTCTCGGCTCTTGCATCCAATTTCTCGAAGTTTTACGTCTCCCAAACCCTAGCTCAGAAGATTTGGAACCCGATTCTCTTCCATTAGTATATAGTTTTTGTTAACCTTGGGCTATATTCCTTCGCCGCCATGAATATTTTCCGATTAGCAGGCGACATGACGCATCTATTCAGTGTCCTTGTTCTTCTCCTCAAGATATATGCTACAAAATCCTGTTCAGGTGTTAGATCTTTCTATTTCTGTTTATCTTTTTTGTTTTTCTTGGAAGAGTTGCAATATGCATTAATGTGAAATTTGGGGATGTAGGGATTTCCCTCAAGACGCAGGAGCTTTATGCGCTGGTGTTTCTGACCCGTTACTTGGACTTACTTACGGTTTTCGTTTCGATTTACAATTCGGTGATGAAGGTGGTGTTCATATCAAGCTCGATCGCCATTGTTTGGTGCATGCGCGCCCATCCACTGGTACGGAGGACGTACGATAAGGAACTTGATACATTCCGACACTATATGCTTGTTGGTGGGAGTTTTTTGCTCGCGCTTTTCTTTCACGATGAATTTACTGTTCGGGAGGTAATCAAATGTCAAAAACTCTGTGTTTTTATTGAGGTGTTCATACTCGTTTTTCCAATTTCATTCTATTATTATTATTATTATTATTATTATTATATGTTGCACGTTGTAACATTTTACGGCGGTAAAAGTATAGAAAGTTTAACACTTTGGTTTTGCATGAAGGCCTAACATATATAGATAAAAAGGAGTGGTGTAATAATTGTAAGAGACCAAAATTTTTCTTGTAAAACTCAGGAAAGGGAAAAACCACAGTTTGTATTTATATATGGTTATATGTGAAGCCCTTCCTCGAGTGAAGGCATTAATAAAGTACACATTAAATTGTTGAAATTGGGAGAGCTCTCTGGCAGGAATATTGTATAAAACCAAGTATTGAAGTTATAAGTTAGAGCTGACGTTGATAACATGCATCAATCTTATAAGTGATGATATGCATCTACATATCGGCGATGGTAGGTGATGAAGTTAGTAGGAATTGAAGTAGCTATGTGATAGGAAATACTCGTTTGCCCTATTAATACAATCTAATTCAAATTAAAAGCAAAAGGACTACTCTACCCTTCCTTCTCCCTCCAAAAACACTTAACCCATGTTTGAATTGCAAGTGGACCCCACTCCCTGGCTCCCTCTCACTTCCGCGCGGCTCCTCTGCGTCCGTCGCGAATAGCACTGGACCGGCTGGGCCGGTCCAGGTAGAGCCGGTCCAAGCTGGACCGGCATAACACTATGCGACACTTGTCAGGATATTGTGGGTTGGTGGACTGTATATAGGCGATGGTGGTTGCAGGACATCGGCCAGCGAACAACTGAGGTCGGAGGATCATAGTTGACATGCGATTGAGGTTAGTGTTGGGAAGGAAAGCTACTCAACAAAAAAAAGAAGAAAATAACAAAAATGAACACCAAGATTTAATGTAAAAAACTTCAAATCAAGAAAAAATCATGGAGCCACATCACACCAAGAAATTCACTATGAAAATTTGGAAGAAATTATACATATATATCTTATGATCCTGTCTCTTTTTTGTTTCGTACACACGTTGTACACACTGAACTGACAAAGAGACACTTTTTAATACACAAAAGGACGCAATCCTTTAAGTGAAATAAGAAAAAAAGGGAAATACTGCTAAGCCCGACTCGCAACTCTCCAACATACCCAAGTTATTATCATCCTATTGTCTAGTGAGATTGTTATCTTCTAGTACATAATTCTTCCATAGAAACTCTCACCATTTATTAAGCTATACGTATGTGTTGATCAATTCTCTTAGTCTTATCATTTATTTTTACTTATGATACTACTTTAAATGAAATTATTAGTTGACACCATAAGTTTAATCTTGCTCCCTCATATTGTTTAGATCTAAAATATTGGCTTGTGGTTACCGTCTAAATGAATTTAAAAAATATTATTAATATGTCTACAAAAAAAATTTACTTGTTGGTATGGATTTTGATACATTATTTATAATGAAACATTTTGAATTTAAACGTAGAACCATTCGAGCTCTAATTTCAGTAAATTTATAGTTGAATTGAACTTCTTGATAAAACGAACTCAATGGCACCAAAGGTGGTCCATTCTAAGTCAAAATGAGCCCAAGTCAAGCACATAAACTATGAAGGAAAACTCCATGTTATTAATTGAAGGACTGAATAATCTTCAAATATTACATGCTTATAGTCAAATCGAGCAACAAGACGAGGCTAATCCAATAAGGCTTTAAGACACTTCAATGCTTTTTTGAATAAACTGTTTATGACTAAAATATTTAGTATGAGTTGTTTAATGGAGTGTTATGAAAAATTGGCCAAATTAACCAAAATATTATTCTAAAAAAACTATAAACAGAGCCTTATTCTTCACATGAGAGGAATCTATACTTGAGTTTGGAGATAGCTAAGAGATATACAAAACTCTAAAGCTCTACTTAACGTTCAAAGCCGATGATCATGGCTAGCCAACACTATTGTCTGATTGTCGTTGCTGGATCGCCATCACCCGAATGCTGTCATCTAATTACTGTCACTCGATCATCACAATCTAACTTGCACCATTTAGCTATAATAACCCATTACCATCTAATTGTCATCGTTCAAATATTGTTGCTCGACGACCATCACTTGATCGCAATCATCTGACCATAGTAGCTTGATAAACATTGTCTGATCGTCGCCACTCCATTACTTCTTTCTTATTGAAATAATTAGATGCACAATATTTAGAATTTGAAAGAGAATATGTTGTCGTTACAACTACAGTTTTTTTAAATGTTTTTTTATGGGTTCCTGCCATTTTATTCCATTAAGATGATCAAATTACAAGTAAATGCTCAAATGCACCTGAAGAACAAAGCCACATGTAAAGCCTTTCAAAGTTAAAAGGTAAGAAGACAAGCTAAACATAATCTTACCATCTTATTTGAATTGAGAAAATTTTACCAATCCACCATAGTGCAGTCATTCCTTCAACAAAAAATAGAAGTCCCTTCATTGAAAGATATCGAGTTATAAAAGGTGTTGATAGGCTCCTTGACCCGTGGATATCTTTAGATGGTTGAATTTGAAGGCATCCCATCATATTGTTTATCCTATAAAAATTTTGGACATTTTTTATGAATGTTTTAAGGCTCATCCAAAGCTAAGCAAATCTAACAACTATTAATCACAACTGATATAATGAAGTGATAAATATGACCCTCCACAAATATGGAGGCTAGTCTTTTATTACATCAGGTTTGCAATTAGAATTTGGAACCAATTTTAGATTCTCTCTTGGATTTAGGGGGCTCTTGTGCATTCACATGCTAACCCAATAGTGGTGTTTCATCAACACCTACTTGCATCACCATTAATCTTGCTCTACCTATTCTTGCAAGACCTCAACTCCTAATTTGTGAACACTGTGCTGATGAGGATATTCCAACAGCCTTATGATTTTGATATGTGCACTCATAGTGTTAATTCTCTGTTCGATGAAATATTTAAGATTCTATTTATCGGAAGAGGCAGAATTAAGAAAAAAACAATCTTTTCTCTTATTTTCACTAGGCTTCAAGCAAAGTAATCAAAATGAGCCTTTTTATAGTCTTGACGTTCTTAATGATTTCTTATTCTAGACTAGCATGCAATATCTATCTTATCTTATGTATTTTTTTCTCTGACAATTTTTTTTTGTAATTTTTATTGATGTTCTCATAATTTTTTTTTCTAGTTATAAATTTTACTTTAAAAAATAAAAATCATCTAAAAATCTTCTCCAAATTTTAATAAATTAATGTTGATGCTTAAAAACCTAGCTTTATATTTAGTCAAACTAAAATGAAGAAAAAAACATTGACTACTTTGATTCCTAGAATTCACCTTTTTCATAAGCCCTTCAAGTGCAACATCTAAGAGCTTGTGCATTACCGTCAACAGCTGGAATGGAAAGAGTTTTGACTGAAAGAGATGCTTTAGCATTTATCACCTTGTTCTTTTGTTCTCTATTTGATTCCCTACGAGATGCCCTATAATGCAAGCTAGTACTCATTGTTACGTTGATTTGCTTATAACTATGACTAATTTTCTAGTCAACTTTTTCTTAGCAGTGTTTGGGTTGCATTGACACTGAATGATTACTCGCAAATTGCAACCAGCTAATGTGATGAGGTCATCGATAGGAGATTTCGGCGCGTCTACCAGAGACGACCACGGAGATCGACGGCCTTGATTGAGAGTCTCTATTATTGATTTTACTTGTACCAGCAGTTTATATGTTATGCTTTTATTTTAGTAGTTTCCCATTTTACCCCTGAGGGTATTAGTTGCTCTTGTAGCCCCAAGTACGCACTCGACGGGGTCGAGTTCTCTTCCACCCGGGGAGAATGATGAGGTCATCGATAGGAGATTTCGGCGCGTCTACCAGAGACGACCACAGAGATCGACGGCCTTGATTGAGAGTCTCTATTATTGATTTTACTTGTACCAGCAGTTTATATGTTATGCTTTTATTTTCGTAGTTTCCCATTTTACCCCTGAGGGTATTAGTTGCTCTTGTAGCCCCAAGGGGCATTTTAGACTTTTGCATTTACTTTTATTTGGAGCCTATTTATATGGCCCCTTGTATCTTGTATGAGATTAGTGATTTGATAAATGAAATTTCTATTGTGTGATCTCTTTGTGA
>NW_021319083.1:19123150-19175209 GCF_001605985.2 Dendrobium catenatum | reverse complement strand
CGGATTTGACTTCGACGATACCGTCGAAGAATACTTGGACCGGATCTTGCCGACGCTAGTAGATTCCATTGACGAACACTTCTCCGTCTACACGTGGATTATCAAAGGTCGATTTACCGTACCCCCTCCGCCTCCGAGATCCTTTCCCACGGCGACGTTCCTTGGTACCTCCATCTTAGTGGCAACCTCGATGCTAGTCTGGACAATCTTCCGTCGCTCAACTTAGTCTCCATAGGAAAGAGAGAGTTAAAGGTCTCAAGGTGTGAACAACTTTGTATTAATTGTGGGATTTTTATTTACTAGCCTTTGCTTTATGTTTTCCTTTGCGTTTGCTTAAATGGTTTAGCTCTCTTGTTGTAGTTTCTTTGCCTAGCAAGTTGAACATCGCGAATTACTTGTAATCAACTTAACTTTGATGCATGATTATATAATTCGTTGAGCTAGAATTTAATTCTCTTTTTTATCTCTTGTGTAACTCCACCCATGCATCACATCATAATGCCTCAAATGGTAAATGGATACAATATGGAATTCAGTTGTAGTTAAATTCGTATATAATCATACTTTAATTGAAACTCACCAGAATGAATAAATTATACTGCATGTATAGTTTAGATCAAATTGAAAGACTGGTACATCAGCTCTACCTCATCATTTTGGTTACCTCGGAAAGTAAAACCATGAAAATAGCGCATCCTTTGACCCAAGTTGTTTGTCCCTATATAAATTGATTTATGCTGTCATCATGATTTCTTGTGCATGTAAATGAAGGACAATAATAATGTTAACATAAAATTATGGAAACAAATGCGGACATTGAAGAGATGATTAAAGTCGCTGTCTTATGTGTGTCTCAGATTTGAAGGATTTTCACCTAGTTGTGCAGTTTACTTCGAACCTATCCACAGTTACTTCAAATTTTTTTTGCTCGATTCTGCTACCAAACTTGTATTTAAAAACTTGATAATGGTTTCAAAATCACACATTTATTACCTGCATTTGTAGGTACTTTGGGCATTTTCGATCTACTTGGAAGCAGTGGCAATTCTTCCACAACTAGTTTTGCTCCAAAGAAGCAGAAACGTGGACAATTTAACAGGCCAATATGTTTTCTTTCTCGGGTAACCACTTTGCACATACCAACTGGAAGTACCGTTTTATTTCTTGAATAATCACAAATACACTGATTTCAATAGTCAGTGATTGAACTGACAACCTGATTAATCTTATGACTACAACTTGTATTTTTGATCCTTTCTAGTTGGCATTGTAATTTGTTAATGGTTCTAGTTTAGTGTGCATGGGATCTTTGTAAATTAGATACTTAAGATGCTTACTTTGATCATAGTTTCTCACTAAAATCACATTTAATGTCTAGTTAATGTAATTTTTTTAATCTAGCTAATGTATTTTTTTTCCATACTTTTCTTGACATGGCAGTGCTGGGCGGTCATTCTTTAAACTTGAAAGCATCTCTATTGAAAAACTGGTTATATATTTCTTTTCCATCTTTCCGGTAGTTATTTTAACAAAATGGTGTTTTCTTAATTTTGAGTTCTACGTAGACATAATGGGAGTAAGTGTGGCTTCTTGCATGTGTATGGTTTGCATATGCAGATGTAGGGAGTGTGTTAATGCTCGAAATATTGAAGAGTGCTGCAAAAAAAAGCAAGTTGCTTTGGTATATGTTCTTTGTAAATGACATAATTTTGATAGATGTGGTGTTTTATAAAATAAAAAGTTTGGGTTTAAGTATGTAAACAGTGTGAAGTGCAAATAATTCAGAAAAAATTTAGTAGGTAATTGAGATTAGTATGACGAAGATTGAATACATGATATGTATTTTTCCTGGATTTGAAATTGAAATATCATTTAACATTATTAAAAGATTTAGGGGCTCTTTGGTTTGCTAAAAAATGAATATAGTGGACTTGTTTAGATGAGTGTAAAGTAAATTCAGGTGAATGTTTTTCTTTTGGTTTTGTTTGAAGTAAAATGAATTTAGTGTAAAGTCCAAAGATAGCGACGACACGTGACATCGACTGGTGGCAATGGTGGTCGGCGACGGTGGCGGTGGGTGGCGACGTTGGTGGTCGGTGGGTGGTGGCAGCAATCATGCGAGTTTGCTTGCGGTGTAAATGTTTCTCACTCAAATTTGGGTGAGTTTAGTTTACCTAAAAAGTGAACTATGGTTTATATTTCATTTACTTAATTTTATCTTGCATTCCTTTTTCATCATACCAAATATCAATATTTTTAAAACCCCTGCATTTTTAATACTTTATGCCTACTTTACTTCCAACTAAATTGCCTCTTAGTGATTTTGAAATGTGGTAGGTTGAAGTACCTTAATCTTTCTTAAAAAAAGTTGAAGATATAGCTCAATGAACATATTTTAAATTGGGTTGTTTAAATGATGATTCTTGAGAATATTATGTGGTAAAAGGGCTATTAGTTAATAAAGTTTATATTAAATCAATTATATTATATGATCCAAGTATTGTAAAGATGAAAGAGATTGAATGACATAAATGAAAAAAATTAAAAATTGATTAATTCTATAATAGGATGTTGTGTGCTTGTTGTGTCTATTTTGTGGGTCTTCTTGTGGCTTTTAGTGCATGGCCCCTTCTCCCATTGGCTTGCATGTGGTTCCTTTTGTTGACCTCAGTACTAGTGTCGGGGTCGAGTTTATCGTGCACGATAAGTTTCAAAAACGAAAGAGCATGACGTCACTCGAAACTTGCCTGACGCTTGTCAACCGAAAACCCAAATCCCCGAAATGGTCTTTTTTTGTAAAACAGATAGCGCCAGCGCGTCAGGAGTAATGAAAATAGCTAAGATCGACACCCATATTGATTGGAATCGTTGATATGCAAATATTTAAATTTCACGCCCAGATTGAGTCGGCATCGACATGTGCAAATGACGACGAAGATCTGGCTGTGATGTCAAAGCACGATTAATTTTAAAAAAGTTGATATCATATAATTATACCTAATTTAAATAAATCTCTAAAATATCCTCACTCACACTCATTCCCTCATAACACTCCACCACTCACTTCCTCACGGTTCACACACGACCATCCTCACGAACGAAACACAAGAAAGCCCCTTTATTCCTCTCGGCTCTCTCTCCCTCACACGACCAAGCTTGCTGCATGCCTCTTCTTGTTGCTCTAACCGCCACCCTAGATTTTGTGTGTTGCATTGTCTCATTGTCTTGCCGTGGCCACTGCTTGCACCAGACACCCAAGGCGGGGAAATGCTATGCTTTATAAACAAGTACTTCAAGATTTGAGACCAATTTTATTAGCGATCGGTGAATTAAAATTTCGTTGTGGTGTCACCTGACACCTATGATGACTATTTTTATTAGAAAAGTGAAGGTTTAACACACCTAATGCGGCCTTCTACGCGGGGACGATGTCGGGGTGTTGCCAAAATTTATAACAAAATGTATAACTTGGACAAAATTTAGAAAAATTGGAATCTAACTCAATTCCTAAGTCAACAAAATTAAGTGCATGTGATGGGGACATCAGAGCATGAATCGTATATCAGAGGCGTGGCCGTCGATCCATGGCCACGATCGCGTCAACGTATTTTGAGTTATTTAGTGTATTTGTTTTATTATGTTATTTGTTATTTATGTTGTATTTGTTTTTCCCGTTTTACCCCTTGCATAAGGGAAGTCGTATGTAAGCCCTAAGGGTAAGGCGTCTTTTATCTTTAAGTCCTTTTTGTACTAGGCTATTTATAGCCCTCATGTTCTTCTTCTAACGTTAATGAATGAATTATAAGAAAATTCCTGCACATGTGTTCTTTGGAGAGTTGTGAGAGTTCTAAGAGAGAGCTTTGGAGAAATCCCTATAGAGGGAAATCGGACCACCCACAACCTTGGAGACAGCCGGGTTCATGGTTCTTCTTCCTTTGCCTTTCTTTCGTTCCTTTTCCTTTCCCTTCCTCCTTCCCCATTAAGTCACCAACATCCCCATCCAATCACCAAGCTCCTAGCCGCCGGATTCCCTAACCACAATCCACCTTGTCGCCGACCAACTCCCACCACCAAACCATTCAACCCACAAACCTTAAACCAAACCCTATTCCAAACTTCCGGCCGCCACTTTGCCTTCCCCTCTCTCATCAATTGCCATTACACCTTTCCTAAATTAGTTCTACATTTTAGGTAACTCAAATAATTACAAATTCAAATCTATTTGAATTTGAAATTATTACCTAAAATATAAATCCTATTTTTGAAAAGTTTGCAAATCACTTCCTATTTGAATTTTAAATTAAATTGGGATGAGATATTTCTTACCAAATTTAATTCCTTAAATCAAGAAGGCATTAAATGCTTCCATAAACTCTCCCTTGCCCCCTATGATGCCGGCCCCTTTCCCATCTACCTTCCTTTTTTCTCCCAAGACTCCTCTAAGGAAAGAATTGGAAGCTTACCTAATTTAGATCCTCTTAAATTTGGAAAGTTTTCAAACTCCAAATTCAAATTTATTTGAATTTGAATCCTTTCCTAAATTAAGACGGATTCAATTTGGAAACTTTATTATTATCCCAAATCTAAAATTAATTAGGGTTTCCCTTTAAATCTCTTTCAAAATTTAATCACCTATGATTGGAAAGAATTCAAATCCCAATTAATTCCCTCATGCATGGCTGGCCTTCCCCTTTTTCCTCCTCTTTCCCATTAAAACCTTTTCCTAATTTGACTCCAATCAAGCTCTAATCATTTAGCCGCCCCCAACCTCTCTCCTATCCCATTAATTTTCCTAAAATTAATTCCCCAATCAATCCCGTAACTCTCCTCAGTCCTAGCTATCTTCCCCAAGCCTCCCACCTCTTGGTTTTCTTCCTTTACTGGATTTCTGAGTGCTGTCCCAGATTTCTGGGCACAATCTGCACGTTGCCTAGGAAATTCCAGATTTTCATCTTGCTGTCCATCAACTCCAGCAAAGGGAAATCAACCATTGTGCTGCCATAAACCCTCCGACTGCTGCCTGAAGCCTTCTTATTGCTGCTGTTCAAATTTTCCAAGTTATAAGATTGCTTTCCATGCTGTTATAACTGCTGTCCAGCATTCCAGAATTGGATAGTTTGCTGTTCAGAATTTTCTGGACATAGAGGTGTGCTGTCCACAGGTTCCTGCAGCCACCAACTGCTGTCCATGCTTGCAGGAAGGTTCCTAAGTGCCGTCTCCACAAAGAACGCCTGTCAAACAGCTATCCCGAATCCGGAACTTCGTTCTTACAGCTTTATTTCGAGTTTAATCTTGATAAGGGTGAACTTCTTCCCCCTTTTGATTACTTTCCTAATCCCCTAATCTTGTAGGTGATGACGATTCACAAGGAGCCGAGCTTCACCTTTGCCTAAGCTAGTAAACGTAGGGTTTTGTTTTGCCGTTGCCTAAAACCTAGTAAACGTAGGGTTGAGTGTATTTTCCATTCTTCTAATCTTATTGTTAGATTAGGAATTTTTGTTGAAAGCTATTCTATTTGCATGTCTTGATTCTCTATGTTGTTTTGATAATCCAAGTGCTTAGTGTGCAACTTAGCCTAAACAGAAGTGACCGCTCTTATATTTTATTTGATCAGTTTTATTTGCTAATAATTCTAATCTTACTTGCTCTTATCAAGGAATCGTGCAAATTCTTATTTCATTCATTTTAAGCATTTAGTTCTACATCAGCATATCAGCCTATGTTCTAAACATTGAAAGTAAAAATAAACGAAAATCAAAACACAACAGAAAGACCCTATAGTGAACTTGTATGAGAATTCATTGCTGGCCATCAAGAATGAACAAGAACCTTCACTTTTTGCTTCTAAGTTGCTCGTGCACACCTAAATCCCCCAACAACACCCCTTGTAAAAATGAAATGCGAAAAATGAATTAAGCCTCCCCTCCTATTTATAATATGAAATTCAAATCATTTGCGGCTCACAAGCCTAGGATCCCCTCTAAAATACATGGAATGTACATTTGAAGGCCCCACCAGCCTATGATCCTTTTGTCAAATGACATGGAAGGTATATTTGTTGGTCCCATCAGCCTAGGACCCTTTTGCTAAAAGACATGGAAGGTACATTTGAGGGCCCCACCAGCTTAGGATTCATGTTTAAAATGTGTGAATATGCCATTTTGAAACTCTTGCTTTGGATTCATTGAGTATTCACAAGTTAGTAAAATATGAGCATAAAATACACCTAAATATGGGTAATAATATCCTAAGTGGGTAAAAGTAAAAATTATTTATGTTTATACGAAAATTCACTTACATTAATTATCACTATGTAGGATGTCTCCAGCATATATATGATAATAATCTTAATTAAACGCTCCATAACGAATTAAAAGCATTAATCATATTGCAATTTACTGGCACAAGTGCCCCCAAAAACGTACCTGATAGTCGCCTAAATTAAGGTGATTCATATTCCCGTGAATGTGTCGTACATTCCGTGAACTATTACAAGTCACGGGCGGTATGTCTTTCTCATTTAAGTGTGTGAGATGTGCCAAATCACCAAAAAGAGACATCTCCTACATGTCTCTTGATCGGATAGTGCAAATACTTTTGCGCCATACAAGTGTATTATACGAGCACTCTATATAATATGTTTGTATACCGCCATTCGTGTAGGTGCACTGCATAATATTTATGCATATCGTTAATCATGTCCAAACCATTAAGCAAGCAAATATGTAATCATACAAACATACACCAAATAACAATACAATGCACATACAAATATGTAATTGTGCTAAATGCATTGAAAAGCAAAATATCGCATGGGCCCTGACGAGCGTGACATTATACGTGACATCTAAGGATGCAATGCGGACTAAATAAATAATGAATGAATTTGCAAACATACAAAATACATTGTATAAGTAGATTGACATACAAATTGACATACATTGTATAATTTAGGTTGGGATCAATTGGAATTAATTTGAAATTCAAATTCATTCAAATTTGAAATTCAAAATATTTCCTAATTTAGCTCTTTTATTTTAGGAAGTATTTGATTTAGATCTAATTTTGAATTTTAAATTCAAGAGGATTTAAATTAAATCTTTCCTAAATCTAAAACCTTAAATTAGGAATCCTTAATTGCTCTCATTACTTCCCCCCTCACCCATGCATCTCGCCGTTCCCCCCTCCATGGATTTTATGAAGAATAGGAATTAGGATTTAATTCCTAAATTCCCTCTCAGCTCACCGCCTCCCCCTTAGTTGAATTAATCCCCTAATTTCTTCCCCTTATTCCCGTCAGCCTCCATTGGGAAAGAATTTGGCAAGCCAACCTGCTGTTGGCTGAAGCATTCAAAGGCTTTCTTGGTTATTTCGTTTATTTCCTAAAACCCATATATGCATTTGGAAAGACTACCAATATCAGCCCTTAGTCAGGCCGAAATCTCCTCTATGCCTGCACTGCCTAAATCCTACTAAAATCAGCCTTTTTTTTTTCCTCTGGAAGTAAATCTTTGCCTTAAATCCCTGCTGGTAGATTTTTCCTAAGGCCTTGCCCGTGGGATCTCTTCCATTTAACTCCCCCAAATTCCACGTGACAGTGATTCTACTCCTTCCTCCTACTGCAGCATAAAGTATCCTTCATTGTCTTGCATCCACACCTCTTGGAAGTTCTAAAATTGCTGTTCTGGAAGAGGAAAACTGCTGTACACCATTCTTCCTCAGCCCTTGGAAGACCTCTAGCTGCTGTGTTGGAAGAAGAGTTGCTGTCCAAGACTTCTAAGAGTCAAAAGCTGCTGTTTAGACCCCTCGATTTGCTCTACAAGACCCTTAGGATCCAATCCTCCTATCCGTTCTACATCACATACACACGCATATCATTTAAAATGGAATTTAAGATATTTGCATGGGCCCATACGAGGGTAGTATATGTACACGTGACGCTTGAGAATTCCGCGCGGGACAAAAGTGAACTTAAACTCAAGTCCGATCCTCCTCTTTGAATGGACTGGAGTTGACATAATTTGAACCACCAAACAAATTCGCGGTCGCGCCAACCGGAGTATTTAATTTTATATGTTCATATTAAGCCTTTAAGGTTTATTACAAGAAAGGTTCACTGCTAAAAGCTTAAACTCTCAGAACCGACACTCGTTGAAGTTAACCGAAGTATTTAATTTTATGCGTTTATATTAGGCCTTCAATGTCTCTTACAAAGAAAATTCACATATTAAAATAAATAGCTCCCAGCTTTAATATCTGTACGATAACTCCAAAAATTAAGAGCTGAATCTGATCCTTTGTTTGCTTGCAAACACAGTTGACAAGGTTCGACTAATGAAATGACAATACCATAAAACCCCGATGATGGCCGTCTTGAATGCAAATCTCCATAGGAGGGGTCCACCCAAATTTCAAAGAAATTCCCCATAAATCTTAAAGTTAATTGTTCGGTGCTCAAGTTTAAATAAAAATTTCAAATCTATTTCTTTTAAAAAAATTCAAAATATCTAATTGAAATAAATCACCAATTTGGTTGTTCGTTGATATATGCATGTTATATTTCTGTGGTTTGTTTTCTTTTAATTCCTTCATTTAATTTTCGGAATTAATTATATGTTATAATTAATTGAAGAAAGGAGAAATGACTTGAATTTGTGTGTACTTCATTGGGGTTTGGCCCCTCTATTTCTGTAGCTGAATTTTAGGTTATTTTTAGTAATTTCTACCTAAAATGACTAATACTTATATTGGAATTAAGAAAGATATTCTAAAACTTGTCTATGTATCTTTTTTTCTTGAAATTTGGGAGATATTTCTGCCCCTTAAAAAGGCCTACATGTTACCAACTTATATACAATGATGGACTGCTTGCTTTGCAATACCATGGATTGCCAAATTGGCTTATAAGAATTTCGAAGGTTTACTGAAGTTGTAGAGTAGATATTCTTCATGTAACTTGAAGGTAATATTCATAATGTAGAACGTGATAGTTCTTTAGATAGGATGTTGGCCGCCCGCTTGTGTTTGAATATATGAGATGCGTGAGTCTACTTATTAATTATTCTTTGATGAAGTATTGATTGATTTTTGTTTGGTCATGTTGGACTACATTGTTGGCAATGTTGATGATTTATTTATTATCTTATTATAACTTCATAGTATCAAACTTAAGGAAAAATTCTATAAGATAGTGGTGAGACCTGTAATGCTTTATGACACAGAATGTTGGCCACTAAAAGAGAAGCATAAACTAACGATAAGTGTTACAGAGATGAGGATGCTTAGGTGGATGAGTGGCTTTACACTTAGAGATAGAATACGAAACAAGTATGTACGTGAAAATGTGAAAATGTTGGAGTAGATCTAGTGGCAGATAATATTAGAGAGAGTCGTTTTAAATGATTTTCTCACATCAAAATGCGGCTTTCCAATGAACTTGTTAGGAGATTAGATGCATTAGATCTGGCCTATGTTAAAAAAGTAGAAATATACCTAAAAAGACTTGTAGAAAGTATTAGAAATGACATTTTCATTTATTAGATTTAAATGAGAATTTGACTCTTAATATGACGTAATGGAGAAAAATGTTTCATATAGCTGACCCCATGTAGTGGGATAAAGATTTTGATGTCATGATTGTTGTTGTTTGTATAACTTCATATTATCTTGATATCTTCCCATTTTATTCCTATGACATCAAGGATAATTTTGATTCACAACTATTCACATATTTCGTACGTCATTGCTCGAAATTTAGTTTCAGCACTAGATTTGATGACTGCTGATTGCTTCTTGTTACTTCAAGTTATTCGATTCTCACATAGGAAAGCTAAACAATCAAAACCAATCACAGACTTTCTATCTATGAGTGATTCTGCCCAATCAACATTTGTATGTGCTTCTAAGCTGGGTTTTCTAATTCTTTTGAATAAGATTTTTTTTCCCGGTGTTGCTTTGAGGTATTGATGAGTTTTTTATGTTGTCCATAGATGCAAGTTTTTAAGATTATGCATAAATTAATTTAAAACACTTTCATCATTGGCTATGTGCACTTGTGTGGGCAAGATATGTAAGCTTCTCGATCAATCTTTTGATATTTCCTTTGTCAAAATTTGAGTTGTCGCCTGCCTCTCTTAATTTGTTGAAGTAGTCAATTAGAACTTTTGAGGCTAAGGCGTGTTATTATTGAGAGATGAATATTTTAGCTTTTTGGCCACTTTGATTCCAAAAAATTATTTTAGTCTTTCCAAATTTTTTTCCTCAAAATTTTTGGATATTTGATATTTCACTTTTTAAATTTCTTAGAGTTCATCTTCTATTACAATCATGTCTTCATTGACTTTCTTTATAAAGAGTGTGATCTTTTGGACTTTGTTTGAAGTTTAGTTTTTCCATGGCTTTAGTGAACTTTCTAAACAATGCTCTTGGGGATTGTTTAAGGCCGTGTTGTGATTTCTACAACTTACAGACATAGTAAAAAATCTTTATTAAAACTTATTGGAGGTTCTAGATAGGCTTCTTTGATTTTTCAATGGATGAAAGCATTTTTTGCTTACATGGTCAGTACTGAAATCTTGGTTAAAATATGACCAAGGTTCTATATAGGCATATTCTTTGTGTTCGCCATAGGTATCTTTTACATTCAACTGATGTATGGACCATTTGAGATTAGTTGCCATTGAAGTATCCAAATGGCGTTTATCTCTCTGACTGGGGCAAAGGTTTCTCCATAATCAACTTTATAGGTTTGAGTGGAACCATTTTCTACGAGTTCAGATTATAGCTCTCAAGTATTTCATTTGCATTGTATTTGATTGTGCATACTAACTTATTTTCAATTATTTTTTTCCTTTTTGAAAATTTTACCATCTCTCAAGTTTTGATTTTCTTTTGGGGTTCTCATTACTTCAATCATGACTTTCAATGCTTCTTGGATTGTTCTTGGAATCTTGATATTAGTTATGTCGGTCAGAAATATTTTGTGTGAGGAGGATATATTAAGAAGTGAAATAAAGTTGGTTATTAGATATTGGGTGCATGCTTAGAATATTTTTTCTGGTGTAGTAAGGAGGCTGATATCATAATGGGTTTGAATTTTAGAGGGTGGGAAGCTGGGAACCATATGGATTTGAATTTCAAGCTCAGATATTACCTTCATTAAATGGTGATTGATCTTGCATGGATTTGGATGTCTGGGCATGACATGCTTTGGTTCAGTGAGCTTTTCTCTTTCTTCTTAAGTATACATTTCGTAATGATTTAGGTTCATTAGATAGAGTTATTTAGAATTGATGTATGTGGAGGATATTATTATCTGTTGTGAAATCTTGGGATTGCTTGAGACTCTGTGGGGTTGTTGTCTAGTCGAGAGATCAAGTTTGAGGAAGCCAAAGTTGTTTTCATTCTTAGTCCTTCCTTGAAAATAATTTTTTTCACAAAATCTTTGATTTTCATGGAAGTTAATACCTTCGGAGATGAATATTTTAGAATTATCATTGTAATACTTACCCTTTTTTTAGTCAAGGAGTATTCTAGGAAGATGCATTTTATGGCTCTTGGTTTAAGTTTAGTGTTTTGATGATGTCGATGGACATAATAGGCAATACTCCCAAAGGATTTTAATGGAAGCAATGAGTGTTATATGTTTGGAAAAAGTTTGATGAAGGTTTTAATAGGTTTGTTATTTTGTAATTTTTTTTGGCAAAATAATTTGTTAGGAATGTGACATTTAAGGTTAACTTTTCCTTCATAAAGTTTTATAACGTTCTTTTCAAATAGTAGGGCCCTAGTGGTTTCAAGAAAATGATAATTATATAACCCCATTTTGTTGTGGGGTCTCAGTATAAAAAATTCATGGATGATGTTTTTGTCTAGAAAGGAAGATGATATTTGATTACAGTACATTTTTATTATCATATCTAATATATTTTATAGTAGTGTCAAATTGGGTAATGATTATTTTATGGAACATGGGAAGGATTGTACTTGCAACAGTTTTATGTTTCATGATGAGCAATTGCCTATGAAAGTAATATACCGTACTGATATTAGTGATATTAGATGGCTATAAATATTTATGCGAATTAAGAAAAAAATATATTGAGATTTTTTAATAGCTTAGGGGTAGGGTCCTATAGTGTTTGGCCATTTCACACACCTCACATTGAAATTATTCAACTTTTATTTTACTAAATAATATATGAAATATGAAATATAGTGCACTAAAAGTTGGAAGACTTTCATAATTTGATTGAGCTAAAATTGTGCACTTACAACGTTCATAAATATCAGATAAATGTGATCAGGGTATGTGATTATCACTACTTATTTTAAGATTGTTGAGTTCTTCTCATTCCTTTGCATAGCCTAATCATCTCTTCTTGTTTGACGCTGAAATAAGCAACGAGTATGATAAAAGCTGCAATAAGAATTAGGTTAAATGTTAGTTTCTGAATAGATGGTAGGTTCATGGATAATTTTGATACATGGAGAACATATAACAATGGAAGGGAATGCGTTAGTTTTATAGATTTATTTCCTGCATTAGCAACAAGGGTTTCATCAAATAATTTTATTTTATGGTTTCTGGGCAGGCAGGATATATTAGAAGAAAAATTTGTTGGAAGAGTTGAGCATATGATTGGTTGCTCTTGAGTTTATTCCCTAGATTTTGTTTGAATGTTTCAAATGCACCATAGAGGTATGAAGTGGAATATTCTCCTGATTGAGCCATAGCGATCCTTTCCATTGGGTTGTTAAGTGCTATCAAGAAGGTGCAGAGTTTCTCTATTCTTCTTACTTTAACTTCTACATCTGTGGCAGTTAGGATTTAGCATTTGCTTGGTGATGTCTAGATTGATTTTAGCATAGAAACTTTGTTATGGTTCTCCCCCCCCTGAACCGACCAAACCGGCCCAGGTGGGGCCGGTTCAGTTCTATAGGAAGTCACAATCCGGCCCTGTGAGCTCTCGTAGACGAAGCGGGAACGGATGTCGAACTTAAATGTTAAAACATATATCTTCAATAACATTAAAACATAAAACATCAGGCATAGGGAAAGTGGAGACAGACAGAGTGTGTAGGGGGGCGGTTTTGACTATACAGGGGGTCCAGGTGAGGGAGGACTTCCTTCCATTGAAGTTAGTGGATTATCGATTGAGAAGCTGACCCTGAGATATTTTGGTCCTTATGAGATATTAGAGATGATTAGAGTAGTGGCTTATTATACCGCGATTATATATTCGATGTTCCACATGTCACAATTGAGAAGAGAGCTATCGGGGATCATGCATCCAGTTTCGAGTTACCTGTGATATTGATTGGAAGTGGTGTTGGAACCATTGGAGTTGAAAGGGATACGATAGGGAGGGGGAGCAAGGAAGTTTTGATAAAATGGGAGAACCTATTCGACTATGAAGCCACATGGGAGCTGTACTGGAGGGTGAACCTGCATTTTCTATCTTTTGGGCTTGAGCATAAGATGGGTCTTTGGGAGAGGGGTATCATAGACCAGTTCCTCTTGGATCGGTCAAGCTGGTCCTTGGATCGGCTGTGGTCTACAGTAGGCGAAAACCTCGCCTACATTGATTCTGCCCTCCTTTTGGGGTGGGACAAGGCAGATTTTGAATGAGGCGGAGGGGACGGCTAGGAGGGAAAAGCAAGGAGCTATTTTGAGATTTTGTTATGAAATTGTATGCTTTAAATATATTTTTCCCTAGGGTTCATTTTTTTCTTTCATGCTTGTTTTTGCTGAAATTAGAATTCCTTAGGTTGTGAGGGCTCTAGCCGACAGCTAGAAATTTAGGAGAGCCGGATCTTCCTCTCCAATTGAAGATCCAACTGCATTTGTTATTTTCTTTCATATATCTTGCAACAAAAATAGTGTTGGTGTATTCTTCTTCCCAATTTTTTATTGCTGTTAGCTGATTCTGGATGAAATTACATTTACTTCCTACAACTTCCAAATAAACATAAGCCTTCATATTTACAATCGTTTACTGGTAAATAACTATATAGTTTTCTAATTCACGGAAATGCTTGGTTTAGGGCATATCGAGCCTTATATATTCTCAACTGGATCTACCGGTATTTTACAGAGAAATACTACAGCAGATGGATATGTAAGTTATAAATAATGGACAACACATTTTATTTCAATTTACAAGTCTACGCAGATATTATTTCTCCTTGTATCTTAATTCTCTGTTTTGCAGCCTGGATTGCCGGTATCGTCCAGACGGCACTGTACATAGACTTCTTCTACTACTACTTTATAAGGTCAGCTTCTCATTATGCACAGATGCCATTGTTTTATCTAAAGGCCTGTTTTGTTTTATCGAAAAAAATACTTACATTAAAAAAAATCAAATTATTGATTTAATTGGGTGGAATTTCTGGCCTCTCAAAGCTGATATTCAGTTGGCATATAATGCAAGTCTATTTAATACTTTTAGGCTTCCTTTGGGGCGGCTTTTTTACTGCTTCTTAAAGCAGTCTTTTAGTTAAAAAATTAAAATTTTTCCTACTAGAAAGCTGCTTTAAGAAGCAATAAAAAAGCCGTCTCAAACGAAGCCTTAGATTTTGTTTGGGACAATTTTCTTACTGCTTCTTACAGCAGTTTTTTAGTACAAAATTTTTTAATTTTTCTACTAGAAAGCTGTTTTAAGAAGCAATAAAATAGCCGTCCCAAACAAAGCCTTAGGGTTTAGGGTTTAGGGTTTAGGGTCTAAACCCTAAACCCTAAACCCTAAACCCTAAGGCTTTGTTTGGGACGGCTATTTTATTGGTTTTAGTACAAATTTTTTTATTTTTTACTAAAACTCCGTTTTAGAAAGCAATAAAAAAGCGGTCCCAAACGAAGCCTTGGTCTATAAAGCCCAAATTCTCTTCAAGCAATTGAATGGGCTGTAAGTTGGCCGATTGAAGTTTATGACTTATTTGTATTTTTCTCCTCTGCAGTTGGAAAAACAACGAAAAACTTAAGCTTCCAGAATGATCTAAATGGCGGAGATTTATGGTTCTTTGCGGCAATACATTGGCGGACTCAACAGTTTGTTGGTTTCTACATCTAACATTATTCTCATAAGCTATTTTGATGAAGATTTGATTCTGCTAACTCTACTGAACAATTTTGATACCTGCAGCTGATTTGCGATTGTGAATGTATCCAGACATAGCTTTTTTAATACTTCAGTCCTTTCCTGATCGTGTTCTAGCTAGATATCCTCACTTCACTAAAAGTGTTTACTTTATAAAACTTCGGAATAGCAGCAGTAATCTTCTGTTTAGATTCGTATTCATTGTCGTTATTATCTCATAAAGTGCTTAATCTTTTATTAGCTAATTTTACCGACCGTTTGATCATTCAAAAGTGTATTTATTTAACTCTTCTGGTTTCAAGCAATTTTTTGTCCTTTGGGAAGTAACATTTGATAATTATATATCCAATGCTTTGATGCTTTAAACCGACACAGTACCTGAAAATTGTCCCAAAAAAAAAAGCTAAGCATTAAGCTCTTAAATGGGAAAAATTATTCCATGCGGACGTAGAACGCCGTCCGGAGATCAACTAAAATGTGTCCGGAAATATGCAAAGCATTAAGCTCTTAAATGGGAAAAATTATTCTGTGCGGAGACCGAACGCATAACGAACGTCCTCCGGAGTCCACTTAGAATGCGTCATATCATCCCTTCGCTTGATACCGTGGCTCGTCACCGCTCATTATCGTGGCCCGGTACGGTTGACGTGACTGCACCTGATTCGCCTCCGAAGTTGAGCTGCGTTTGGCCTCCGCAAAGAATAATTTCTCCTTAAATGATGGACCACTTCATACATCTGAAGGTTCTCTTCTCTCCTGAGTCTTGCATATACACATGATGTCTTCACTAGGCTTAAAACTTCTATTCTTTTGGGTCAATAAATTAGGCTATAAAGCAGATTCCTTTTACACTGCTTTGTTGTATAATGCCGAGTGTTATTCATTTCAGTTTCAGACCTGAAATGTTACAATAGGAATGCTTTAAAGTTCATTCGGTGGTAGCATTTGTCTTATTACTTTAAATAAATGGTGCTGTCAGCCTTTCGTGTGAGCCCATGATGAGTTTGTTCTCATTTGTTTTAAGAAGCCTGAAATTAAGCTAAAGTGTAAATAAATGAAATATTATGACCTGTTATATAGGGCATAACAGGTCAAATTATTCTGTGCAGACCTCAAATGTTGTTTATAGATCAACGAGAATTTGTCATGTCACTCTCTTTTGGTACAGCGGTTCGGTACTGCTGAAGTGCTGATATGACTCATTCTAATTGATCTCCGGATGGTGAACTGGATGGTGAACTCTGTTCGGTCGAAGTCCGTATAGAATAATTTCTCCTTATATTGTCGGAGCAGGAGAAATATTAGTCACATAAAAGGTGTTATAATTTAGGTTTTTTTTTTTGTTAAATTGTAATACTAAAAATCTACTATGAAAAAGTCTTCTATTTTATTAATTGATTTATGCTTTATATGATTATTCTCTATAAAAATCATTTTCTGGTATCCTGCAGGTGAAATTAATGTTTTTTAAAATTAAATTATGGAAAAAAAATAAAATTTTAAATTCAAATTGTATTTTTTTAATATCCAAAAATATTATGGAGGAAACTGAAGTGTTAGCTGGTACACAGCTGTCTCTTTATTCTTTGTAGCTCGGACAGTTCTGACGGTTCCATGCACCCAACCAGCCGTTTCACTAAACGGAAACGGCGGAATACATTTCCATATCGTAGTGGGTGCCACCCAAATGTAAAAGGCTGTCGGTCCCTCTTTTATGTGATTCCATGTGGGTGAACTTTTGGGTTTAAGTTCAACGTGCCTCCACATCATCGTGTTGGGAAGAACAAAACTCTGGTCAAATGGCGAAATGACCCTTCTTCTTTTACTTCTCCAATGGAGCAAGAATTCTAGAGACTTCGCGGAGCGGGGCATTTGTTTTAATATTGCCTGTGCTGAGGGGTGTTATAGGAATTTCGTACTCTATTATTGGACAGTAACTGGAAAGGGCTTTTTAATTCCCGATGCCGCGTTTCCAGGGGTTTCCAGGCGACCCCCGCAATACTCTGCCTTCTTCCCTTCCCGCGCTGTGTTGTCCGCTGAAACGCTTCATTCGCCCCCCCGTGAGATTTTCTTTCTGGATTCTTTGCATCTTTGCGCCGGCTGTGAGCAGCTTAAGACCGTCGAATCGAGCTCCTGACTTGATCAATTTGTTGTTTGCTAGAGGGCAAGTAATGCGGCGACCGAGGGAGGAAGTTTGATGGATATGTCAGAAGGATAGAGGAGAAACAAAACCGCTTTCGTCAGGTTAGCTATTGCTTCCGATGCTCTCTCAATGATTTAATCGAACTTCTTATGAATTCAATGGAAACCGCGTCTTGAACTATCGGGGTTAATAAAATCTAACGCTTACTAGCTCTTATTTTGATGAACTTGGGTCGAGTAAGCAGTCTTTCTAACTATTTCTCTCTGCTATTAGTTGCTGATTTCGATCTCTGTTCATTACGGCTTTGCCATATGAAACCTCTTAGAGAGTTTATGTTCTGCTACGTTATAACGTGGGATTTGAATGTGTCTCGATGCCTTGGAATAGTTATTGGATTGTCGACGAATTCTCTTGATTATACTGAAGTGATCAATTTCAAAGCATGTCTAAGGGATCTGAAGCAGTTTTTATAAAAGTTCTTATGAGGACAACAGCTGGTGCTAGGGATATATTTTGGCCTATGCTTTTAGGACTTTGTTAATTGGACTTCTGTTTTGCATAGAGGTCTGTTATTTTAGTCGATTTTAATGGAGCCAAGTCTTTAATAGGATAGTCCTGCGCACTTGCTGAAAACTGAGTCGGCAAGTTTTTGTTTTCTTTTCTCATAAACATGGTTAGAAAGCTACGATTGAAGACTTATTTCAAAGCAGTTTCGAAGCAAACTTACAGAAATTCACTACTAATATTTTGCCTGAATGAAGTGGGATATATTATTTTTCTTATCTGCCACAATAAGCGGTAAAAAGTTTAATCAAATGAACTCTCGAGGTTTCTTCCTTTGCAGCTGGTCAATAGCTCCCCTAGTTGGTCTTCTTCAATTTTATTCCAGAGCGAAATTTCTATTGATTGGTCCACTTAATTAAACTGCGGATCATTCCATTCATTCATTCTTTTTCTGGGTGATTCATTCTCATTCTCTCTCCCTGAGTTGGTCCTCTCAGTGTTTAATTGAGGTCCAAACAAAATGGAGCCAAATCTTTGTTTTTTTAATGGATTTATTTGAGTATTCATATTTGACTAAACTTCTCCATCCGCCAAATAACCAGTCTAAAAGGTGAAATTATTAGGCACGAACAGCTGTACAGAACTTGTGTAGACTTTGAGGTCCGGCATTGTTTGTGTTTTAGCATGTAATTATTTAATATTATACATATTATGTTGTAAAAAAATAATAATTTATCATTTTTAATGTGTGTTATTTTAGTATAAATCATAAAATTTATCATTATTATTATATTATTGTCATAAGTATTGTGTTATGTAATAGTTATGTAATACACTAATAAATTGTAGGATTTGTAACTAAGTGTGCAGCTCAGCTTGATCTGGTGGTTGGGTGGAGGGCCTTTTTTCGAACCTCGTGTAGCACAACATTAAATAGATAAGTAGAAGTTTCTGCTTTTATAGAGAAGATATAAATAGATAATAGTGAATAAGTACAATGTACAGCTTGCAAAGTTGAACTTGCACGGGGAAACCCAAAGGTCCCAAATAAAAAAAAGCTATAGTTGCTTATTGAATAAAAAAAAGCTATAGTTGCTTATTGTTTTATGTTTTATTATTTTTTTTAATTTTCATTTTGCCTCTCGAGGTAAAAATGTTAAAACATAAAGCTTCGATTTATTGGTATCTTATGCGTATGTGCTTTCTATTGTCTTGTTACTGCCACTGGCGACTTATGACTGTAGCTTTGGCCTTCAAAGCCATGTTTTTCTAACATGATTAGTGCATGGGGGCCGCTCGTACAAGTTTTTTTTTGTTTTACGATCATCTAACTTCCCAGATCAGCCGTTCAACATTTCTTTCAATACAACATCTTATTAATGCGGTATAGATATAGGGGACTAAAAAGGCTTGTTTAGTTGAAGCTTTATAGGATTCAACTATCTTTTAAAATCTTTCTTGTTGTTAGGTTGATATGGAATTAAAGCCAAGAAATTTATTTGTTGTTTAGGGTTTAGAAATAAACAAATTTATGGCATGAATATGCTCCCATGCAATGCCAACATGGATTGTTATTGCCCGGCGCGAGTCTTGGCCATGAGTAATTATTGTGTCCGGATAACGAACGGGTTCAGAGACCAATAACAAAGCGCCACGTCACTTGGGTACTCGGTACCGAGCACTCGGTATTGCTCGGTATTTGTCCGGATTTTCAATTTTTTGTCCGGACGTAATAACTTTTCCTTGGCCATAGGAGGCTGAGTTACAGTGTTAATGCGGTGCGGGTTGAGCGTTGGGAGGTCTAAAATGGGTGGAGGGTTGAGGTCACAATATGATCACATAAATCACATTATCAATGGGGTCTATCTGCTACAGTGTGGTCGAGCATAACCATAGGCAGGGATGTCGAAGTGCATTGGTGGGGTCAAGCATTGCTGAAGGCAGGGACGATGCTATGTGGGGATTAATTATTCTGTGCGGGCGTTGAACGCCGTCTGAAGACCAACCAGAATGCGCCACATCGCCCCTTTACTCGGTACTGTTGATGTGGCGCATTCTGGTTGGTCTCTGAATGACGTTTTGCATCTGGTCTCTACAAAAAATAATCTCTCCTATGTGGGGGATAGGTCAAGCGTTGCTCAACATGGGGACAATGTGGTGCAGGAGAGGGGTTGAACTTTGAGGTCATTATAGCGACCATAGAGATTGCATCGATGTCCATGCAGTGCGTTGGCATCACCAAATGTGAGGATCAAGTTTTGACTTTATTTGGATGAATTTGAAATGCACATAAAATAGCTTAACATTGATAAGTCAAATTTGCCAAAATTTTATGCTGTATTTTGTTTTATTTAAATCAAATATATGAATATTGAAAATCTTTGCTTTCCTTTTTTAACTTTACACTTAATATAGTACAAATAACAGCTAAGAATATTTTCTTTTGAGCTTAGTTCGTGATGCAAAATATTTCCCCATTGACTTAAAATACGGATTCTATTTTAAGAACATAAACTAGAATTTGGAGAATATGTCTCGTTCTAAATTTAATTAAGTCAACACACAACAAAATAGGATTCAGATTTGACCGAGATAAAGAACTTGCATTGTAAAGTATGTCAACAGAAATATGTCTTACTCAGCATACCCATAAGAGCGAGTAAAACCTTCGTTAATGATGACAATAATTTTTAGCTAAATGATGTGGCTGCATCGACTCGTTGGCTCTTGGCGTGTCGGACAGATGGGGGTATAGCTGTGATCAATGGTTCTTATTTATGGTGACGACAGTCGTTGACCACTTTGGCTTTGATAAGCAAATGGTATGAAAGTAGTGACAACACGTGGCCAGCAATAACAACAACAAGAGATGAGACCAATGGCAATGATAGCATTAGATGCATTAACCTACGACATCTGATGCAATATGGCTAAATTAGTTTATAAATATTATAAGAACACCGAAGGGGGATTAGTTTAGAGAGAATTTGATTTAAATGAGATTATAGACTTTGGCAAGCTTGATTTGATTTTTTTTTTTGGTTTTTATCTCCAACTTTATGTGTCTCTACAACTCAACAATAATGAATAAGATTATAACCATTATATAGTCTGGTTTTGTGCAACTCAGGCTTAAGGTAGGACGTGTAGTCAGATTACTTTTTATGTCTTGGCTGCCCGAAGAAATTGTGGAAGATAAAGAAGGTTGCAGGGTTTCGTAAGAGCTTATGACTTTGTTTAGGATGTCTTTCTTACTGCTTCTTAAAGCAGCTTTTTAGTACATAAATTAATTTTTTTTTATTAAATTTTTTTTTAAGAAGCGGTAAGAAAGTCGTCCCAAATGAAGTCTAAGAGTTGGCTGTAGAGCTGTTTAATAAGTTGTTTTTTTTTTTTTGGAAAGTAGGCTTGAGTATTATAATTTCTTTTAAACAATAATGAATAAGATTATAACCATTATATAGTCTGGTTTTGTGCAACTCAGGCTTAAGGTAGGACGTGGAATCAGATTACTTTTTATGACTTGACTGCCCAAAGAATTTGGGGAAGATAGGAAGGTTGCAGGGTTTCGTAAGAGCTTAAGACTTTGTTTAGGATTTCTTTCTCACTGCTTCTTAAAATAACTTTTTAGTACATAAATTAAAATTTTTTATTAAAAAACTGTTTTAAGAAGCGGTAAAAAAGTCATCCCAAACGAAATCTAAGAGCTGGCTGCAGAGCTGTTTAATAAGTTGTTTTTTTTGGAAAGTAGGCTTGAGTATTATAATTTCTTTTAACTAGTCAGAGGTATTATAGTCTAGTAGATCTGGATTGGTGAAAATTAAAATTATGTTTTTTGGGGGGAATTTAGGCCAAAGCCATTCATTGATAAAAAATAATAATTACAAGAGAGTTGGGGAAAGTTATAATGAGAGAGCAGTGGGGGGAAAGTTATAATGAGAGCAGCAAGTAAAAATGCTTGGTGATGCCCAAAAAAATGCTTGCAATAATAAGAGAGTAAATGACATTAAAGAATGGAAAACATGACTCAAAATTACCAAAAAATTTTGGACACAAAAAATTAGTCGAGGAAGAATAAAAAAATACTGCGTGATTGCTCGAAGATCAAGGCCCAAGGCAATGTTACTCCCATTCCATTTAGCTCTAATAACTTCCAAGATAACAAGTTTAGAGAAGCCTGAGAAGTAGTCAAGTTATCATATTTCTTGTTGTTTTATTTCATGTCATATGAAGTAAATGATACAGAAAGTACTTAAGTACTAAATCTATTTATCAGAATGCGAAAAGTGCTGAATATCATGAATGTATTCCAAAAATTAAGTCAAATTTATTTTCAGAAGAAAAGAGACGAGAAAAGGTATAATGCAATAAAGATGATAAAAAGTAAATTCACATTCAAACAACAATTTATTTAATATTTTCATCTTCATTGAAAAGAACAAGCGTTTATCTGAACGTTATAAACAAGCAAATTATGTATAGTTTTAAGGCCCCTAATGAAGGCAAGCCAAACATTGACCGAAAATAGTAAGGGCAATCATGCAAGTTCAGATCTACAAGAAATAGAAGCAGAAGCAGTGTAATATTTCTTGGATAGCAATACTTTTCTTTCCAACATTTAGCAAGAAGCCCACAATGATTTAAGTAACGGAAGATGAGGAAGGAAATATTATTGATGAATGCCTAAAGCAGTAGGTTACAGAGGTATTTATAGAAAAACATCAAGTTGTATACATCGCTACTGTAAGACGTAATAAAATATATATCTAAGTTTTGGTGTAGCTAACATCCCCCGGCAAACTGATGGGTCGTTGAATTACCCTCAGTTTGGATCTAAGAGTATGAAATCGAGGTGTCGAGAGAGATTTTGTAAGAACATCAGCGATTTGATCCACGGTGCTGATAGGAAGGAGCCGAATTGTTTGTTGCTGAATGTGATCTTGAATAAAGCGGTGGTCGATCTCGATATGTTTTGTGCGAGCGTGGAACACCGGGTTATTGGCAAGCGCTATAGCAGACGTGTTGTCACAATGGATGTCAGTCGGTTGGTTGGGAGGTTGTCCGAAATCAGTCAGCAACCGTCTGAGCCAGATGACATCGGAAATGAGAGCTGCGAGCGCACGGTATTCAGACTCGGTAGAAGAGCGAGCTACTGTATTTTGCTTCTTGACGGTCCAGGAGATGATAGAGTCACCGAGAAAGGAGCAGTATCCAGAAGTTGATTTTCTTGATATAGGATCTCCCGCCCAATCCGCATCTGAAAAAGAGGTGAGACAAAGATTAGATTTAGTAATTGGTATGCCAAAATCGGACGTACCTTGGATGTATCGTAGGAGACGTTTTAGAAGGTATATGTGTTGATTTTCCGGTTGATGCATATGTTGGGACAATTGATTGACACTGTAGGCAATATCAGGCCTCGTAAGCGTGAGATATTGTAAGGAACCAGTTAACCTGCGGTAGAGAATGGGATCAGAGAGCTGCTGGTCCGGCGGTATGTCCGGTGGAAGCTTGGTACAGGTTGGATTGGAGAGTTTGTTGCAGTTGGAGAGATTCGCCGCTTTGAGTATAGATAAAGCATAGAGCCGTTGAGATAGAAAGAACGTGTTCTCTGATCTATCAATTTGGATTCCCAGAAAATTATGGGCTTCACCCAGATTTTTCATAGCAAACTTGCTGCCTAGTTTAGCTAGAATATTGGTGATAGCTTGAGTGTTATTTCCGGTTATGAGAATATCATCCACATATATAAGCAGGTATATGCGAATGCTATTTTCATGAAAAATGAGAAGGGAAGGGTCGGCGGTACTATGAGCAAAACCCATTGAGACGAGAGTAGAAGAAAACGTGTTATACCATTGTCGTGGAGCTTGACGAAGCCCATAGATTGCTTTTTGAAGATGGCAAACGTAGTCGGGGTTCATGGAGTCTTCAAAACCTTTGGGTTGCCGCATGTATACGGTTTCGGTAAGCTTGCCGTGGAGAAATGCGTTAGCAACATCTAATTGCTGTACCGGCCCGTTATAATGAATTGCAATGGCAAGAAGGACCCGAATGGTAGGAAGCTTAGCAACCGGACTAAATGTCTCTGTAAAGTCAAGTCCGTATTCTTGGTGATTCCCCTGAGCAACCAACCGTGCTTTATGTTTGGCGATGGAACCGTCTGAATGTGTTTTGGTGCGATAGGTCCAGCGACATCCAAGGACCGAACAATTAGCCGGAGGAGGGACTAAAGTCCAGGTTCCTTGTTGTTGAAGAGCTAAAAATTCAGATGCTATTGCTGATCTCCAGACACTTTGTTTGATAGCCTCGTGATAGGATGTTGGATCAGGGGCCAGGTCCGGTGTGCTTTTAGTGTGGAGCAGATTGAGACGAACAATTGGTTTAAGAGAACCGGTCCGAAATCTGGTAATCATTGGATGAGAAGGTTGCTACAATGGAACATTGTTCTGAATAGGAGCAGATTCTGAAATAGTAGCCGATGCAGGAGTGGGATGAGTCTGAATAGGAGTGGAGGATACATCAGTATGTTGAGCAACTACTATGGGGGTAGAGTTGACGGCTGAAGGTTGCGAATAGGCTGAGGTGGGTATAAGGAGTAATGGGTTGATATTAGATTCCTGCACAGGTATATTTGCTTTGTTAGAATGGTAGGGAAAATATTGTTCGTCGAACTTTACATGTCTAGACATAATAATTTTATTAGTATTGATATTAATACACTTGTAACCCTTGTAAGTGTTCGAATATCCCAGCAAAACGCAGCAATCCGCTGTCTGTTGAAGTTTATGCTGTTGAGACGATGGGATGAGAGGATAGCAGGCACATCCGAAGATACGCAAGTGACTATAGTCCGGCTTTTGGTTGTGCAACAGTTCAAAGGGAGAATGGTTGTTTGTCGTGGATGCCGGCATACGATTTATAAGATAGACCGAGGTGAGGACAGCATCCGGCCAGAACTTATACGGAAGAGACGCCCTGTGAAGGATTGTACGGGTAGTTTCAATGATATGCCTGTGTTTCCTTTCTGCCACTCCGTTTTGCTCCGGAGTGTGAGGGCAAGATACCTGATGGTTGATACCGCTTGTTTGTAAGAACTGAGTGAATTTGTTGCTCATATATTCACCTCCTCCATCAGTGCGAATGCTTTTAATTTTGCGTGAAGTTAAGTTCTCTATTTGAGCTTTGAAAGCAACAAAATTGTTATAAACATCAGATTTATGAAACATGGGAAATAACCAAGTAAAGCGCGAATAGTCGTCAACAAAGATTACGTAGTAAAGATAACCAGTTACAGAAGCCATAGGAGCAGGCCCCCAGACATCAGAATGAATCAAATCAAGAGATGCGGTTTTTCTAGAAACAGAAATTGTAAAAGGCAGTTTATGAGACTTATTTGTATTACACCAATGACAAGAATTTGAATTAAATCCTATATGAAGTTGCTGATTTCTTGCAGCAATACTAGCAAGAATCTGTTTGCTAGGATGACCCATACGGTCATGCCAAGGATCGGAGCCGTGAACAGTAGAATGTAGAGCCTGATTTGTAACAGCGGTAGATGGTGTCCGAATGGTGTAAAGTCCGTCACTGCAAGGTCCTTGTAAAATGATCTTGCTAGTCGTCAGATCCTTAAAAGAAAAACCATGGGGATAAAAAATTATAGCCAAATTGTTGTCACAAGTTAGTTTAGAAATAGATAATAAGTTATACTGTAAGGAAGGAGAATGAAGTATATGGGAGAGAGAAAGCTTACGAGAGGGAGTCGGTAGCAATCCCTTCCCGGAATTTTCAATGCTAACCGAACTCCCATCACCGATCGTGATACTATCGGATCCACGGTAAGGCGTGGATATGGAAAGGTTTTCAAGCGAATTCGTCATGTGAGAAGATGTGCCTGAGTCGAGATACCAGTCGGTATGATTCTGAGATGAATTTGCACGAAGAGCAGTGGTAGGAGTAGACGTTGATTTCGGCAAGTACTGAGGATTTAATCTATGCCAACAGTCCGTCGCATTGTGACCACGTTTCAAACATATCTAGCAAGTCGTGGAGATCTTGTTGGATTGATCTTTGGTGGAAGTATTGCTAGAAGACGGGAAACGGGTTCTTGACCGGCGACCCCGGCCACGAGAGGCGAACAGAGCCATCTGAGCATCGGCAGAGGGAATGCGAGCAGCATCAGCGGCAATATTAATTTCTTCACTTATAAGGAGCGGGTACACCTGATCAAGAGTCAGAGGTGTAAGCATAGTGCGAATAGAAGTTTTAAAGGCTTGGTAGTTTGCCGGAAGACCATTAAGGATGTACAAGATAATGTCTTCGGTGTCAACATTGGAACCAGCTGCAGCGATTTTGTCAACGATGGATTTAACCTCATTGAGATATTGAATCATGGTAGAATTTTTGAGAGAAATGTTATGGAGTTCATTCTTTAATTGAATGACTCGAGAACGATTTGTAGATTGAAAACGTGTTTCCAGGGTAGTCCAAATCGACGAGGTGGTCTCAAGATTAAGAATGTATGGGAGAACAGGAGGGGAAATGGTTGCACAAATGGCCGCAGCAAGATTTTGGTCGGTAAAGACCCATTTCGAATATGAAGGGTTTGTAGCAGTAAGGCCATCGGAGAGGTTGACATTCTTGGTCGGAATAGGGACAGTGGAATCAAGAAAGGATTCTAAACTGTTTGCAGGCAAGATTTTAAGGATCTGAGAGCGCCATACCGGATAGTTGTCCGGAGACAGGGGAGAATGCACGAAATTCTTGAGATTGGCGAGAACAAATTTGAGCGAAGAGGGAAGACCAGAGGAGTCGGAGCTTGTCACGGCCGTGGAAGTAGAGATTGGAGGGGAAGGAGACGAGTCTTCCATGTCGTCCAAGATCAGCTAAGCTGAACTTCTGATACCATGTAGAATTCTTGATAAACGCAAGAATGAGAGAAAGTAAGTAACGGAAGATGAGGAAGGAAATATTATTGATGAATGCCTAAAGCAGTAGGTTACAGAGGTATTTATAGAAAAACATCAAGTTGTATACATCGCTACTGTAAAACGTAATAAAACATATATCTAAGTTTTGGTGTTAGTTTTGGTGTAGCTAACAATGAGTTCATCGTCAGCCCCATATCTTAGGAACTTATCTTAATCTCCAACAAAGTTTATAAGTGCATCTTATTTGAAAGAGTCATTCCTCTCTAGTAACGCTTATATGGGAATAAAAAAAATATTTAATAAGTCTAAGTTAATTTCACTCGAACTCGCACTCAATACAAGCCTACACTTTGTCATTGAGCACTTCTCTAAATCATAAAACAAAACAAAAAAAGAGATAAATGGCTATAAGAAAATAAATTAAAGAGTTTAGTTGATCTCTCCCTCACCAAAAGAATGAAGTAGCTCAATTCCATTCAATATGGTTTTCCCCAAAAAGCAAATATTGTAGAGAAGCAATTAAGGTTATCATTTCAATCGAACTTCCTTCGATATGAGATGTATTTGACACGTAGTTTCGTGCATGATTCAGATCACACATAAAAAATAGATAATTGTGAAGGCATGAAAAATTATAAAGGATAAGATCTTTTCAAGTGCAAATTACAAAGGTGATGGAGACCATTTATTTCTTCCATTGTTTAATTTTTTGTCTTTCAGCATTGATGCAATTCACCAATTTAAATTATTGGTGAAAATGATGTTGAGCTAATAAATACTAGTTATGTTAGGGTTTGGAAAATAGTAAACCATTTTTTTTTCCATCAAATCTTTTGTTAGACTAGATTTTAAAATATTTAGATTTAGTTTTAGATGACTTCAAAATTATTTATTTATATATTGTACTCATTTGAAAGTAGATTTAAGAATTTTAAAGTCTATATTAATCATTGTTTTATTTGTTTTTCTTTATGACTTTGATGATTAATAAGAAACTTCGAATATGAATTTAATATTGTTATATAAATTATATGAGGATGAGTTTGAAAATTATCAGATTTATTTTGATTTTAATACATCACAAATGTTTTATTTATACTCTCTTATTTTTACATTAAAATTGATTTCATTTGACGTCAACAGTTAACTAATATCTTAACAAACCCCTGCAGAACTAATTTATAACTAATTAATCTTAGAATGTCATCGATCCTAGTATTCATACAACTTAGGTAGTCCTTTTATATTTGTGTACGCAATCTCCATAGTCCAATGGACCGAACAGCGACCGGCAAAAATTTCCGCTTATTTAATATTAATTAAAGCACTAACGGTAGAGAGCATATCATACATTATGATTATAATACTACGCATAATTTTTTTTTTTATGCATAGTAAGAATATTTTTATTTTTTTACTTTAATTGTATAATTATTTAGTTCAAAGCTGAGAACAACAGGAATCCTTCTTTCTCAAGCTCTCGCCTTATTAACTCGTATCTTTACGGCCTTCCCTACAACAGAACTGAACCAACAATGGAAACCAAGAAATCAGCGCCGGCCGCTAGACTCGGCGCATTAACGAGGACGGTCACGAAGATCCTTAGATTCCGGCGGGCTGCCACTGACTCCGGCGTACGCAATGAAGGCAACGACAACCAGAAGCTTAAATCCAATCTCGCTGAATACCAATCCGGGTTCATAGACTCCCTTATTTCCACCGATGGTAAAGCTAAGGTCAAGCCTCAGCTGGAAGAACCGGGCAGCACCAGCAGCAGTAGCAGCTGCAGAAATGAGCTAGACATGGAGTCCCTCCTGGCCAACATATTCGCCGGCGTTTCCGCCATTAAGGCTGCTTATGCTCAGCTCCAGGTCGCCGAATCACCATACGATCCAGATACCATTCAAGCATCAGACCAGGCTGTTGTCTCCGAGCTCAAGCACTTATCCAACCTGAAACAATCTTATCTCAAGAAGCAGCAATTAGAAGCCATGTCGCCGGTCGACTCCCAACTTCTATCGCCGCAGCTACAGGAGCAGCGAAACCTCCTCAAAACTTACCAAATCACCAACCGGAAGCTGGAGTCCATTCTCCAGCATAAGGACGCTGAGATCAAGTTCCTTCAAGCCCAACTCCTTGATTCCGCCCGCTTCAACCGTTCCCTGGAGTCCAAGCTCCGCCTCCGCCCTCGCCGTACTCTTTCCCTTGAGAATCTCCATCAGTCCTTACCCGATCCGAAGCACTTCATTTCCGTTCTACGCTTGGCTGTCAAGTCGGTTAGGACTTTCGTCAAACAGATGGTGCGCGAGATGGAATACGCCGGTTGGGATTTGGAAACCGCCGCCGGAGTCATTCAACCGGTTGTGAGAGGTAAGTCGGAGCACTGGACTCACGCTTTCGAATCTTTCGTCTGCCGGTGTATTTTTTCCGACTTCCAGCATCGCGATTTCGGCATCTCGTTGGATGGGCGGTCGTCGCTGGATCGCCGGAGATTCTTCCAGGAGTTCCTCGAGTTGAGTTCGGGGAAGCTTGTGGAGGCAAAAGGAGCGGAGCTAGGGAAGTTCATTAGAACGAAATATCTTAGCTTGGTGCACCCGAAGATGGAGGCTTCCTTCTTCGGGGACCTTAGTCGGAGGGCGGCCATAAGCTCCGGCCGAGGATTTCCGGACTCGGAGGAGTTCTTCGCAGTGTTCGCTGAAATGGCGAAGAGAGTCTGGCTTCTTCACCGCCTCTATTTCTCTTATGCACCGGAGGTGGAGGCAGCCATTTTCCAGGTAAAGAGAGGCTGCCGTTTCTCAGAGGTTTATATGGAGAGCGTCACCTCTTCTCCGGTGAATTTTCCGGCCACCTCGCCGTCAGGTTTACCTGTTGCGTTCACCGTGGCGCCCGGTTTCAGGGTGGGGAAAACTTTGATCCAGTGCAAGGTGTACGTATCTGAAGAAGGGAAGCTAAATGGACGGTCCAGATGATTTCTGGATTCGTCGTCGGACGGCTGTCCAGGAATGGACGGTCCTTGTGGCATTTTGTCTTTTAGAATTAACTAGGTATTATATATGTAGAATCTGGCATTAGCTAAATTAATGTTGTAATGATATTTATTATTTATATATCTAAAACAAAAAAAACAAAAAAGAAAAAGGTAGTTATCAGACAAAAACAGCTGAACGGGCATCGTTGAGCAGTGAGGATTAGTACTTCGTAGATCTCAAATCGGTTTCAAATGATTAAAATAAAGAAAAAGGGTTCGTGTATAGATTAGTGAGGACAAATGTGACTCTGTAGTCTGCACACTCCCTTAAAAAAAAAAAAAAAAAAACACAACTTTCTTTGGCCTATTAGTTGAGAGCTTAGGCTTCCAACTAAGAGGTCCAAGGTTCGAGTCTATGTGTATGCATTGTGTGTGTGAGTTTGCCTTAAATGGCCTAAATGTCCAAAAAAAAAAAAAAACTTTTTAACGTGTATTTGCAGATTGAGTTGGCGTGGATCTCTCTCTTTGTAAAAATTATTCCATCCAGTGAAAATACTGAGCAATATCGAGTACGTTATATCAAGCACTTTAATGACGTGACGTTTTGGTATTAGTTTCCGGATGCATTTGGTAACCTAACGGAATATCACTCCCCTCTTTGGGTCAAAAATTTTTTTTTGGATGATTTTTTATTGTTTCTTATATTTATTTTATCCTAAAAAGTTATTTGAAGTAATAAAAAAAGTCGTTTGAGTCATAGAGAGTGGTTTTCATGTTAGTATCTCAGTGGTCCGTTCAATCTTTTCTGATCTCTTTAGCTTAGATATCAATTAAGCCCCTCACACGTCCATCTTCGACGAGCTCTCCCATGGCAATACTGTTGCAGGGGATTGTAGCTTCCGCTTTTAACAAGACAATAATAGTGCGAGCACATGGTGGCAATTGCCAATTGGTCGCGTTGAATGACTTGGTATGGTCATCACCATTGGATTTATTGATGTGAGATGTGCATTAATTACCAAATCAAAATGGCATACTTCGTCATGTTGACATGTTATTACGACTGTTTGGATAAAGAGGAGAGGAAATTTTAGTTACTGATCACTTAGAGTGTGAGTGAGATAGGGCCTAGGGGTGCAACCGAGTTAAGTCGTTTTGGGCTCGACTCGTTAATGGACTTGACGAGTCGAGCTTATCGAGCTCGCGAGTCGAGCTTGATGGCGAATTTAGCTCGTGCTCGAACACTCGGCTGCTCGACTTGATAGCTCGTAGAGTAGCTCGCGTAAGAGGAGCGGGATTCTCCACGAGAGTGGGAGCGAGCTTCGCCGCAAGAGCGGGTCCGGTAGTGGGCTTCGCCATGGGAGCGAGAGTGGGAGCGGGCTTCGCCGCTAGAGCAGGAGCTCGACGAGCCGCTCGACTTGACTCGTTTGGTGAGACGAATCGAGCTCGAGCTCATCTTTCGAGCTCGACTTGAACACCCCTTACTCGAGCTCGACTCGAACACCCCCTTACTCGAGCTCGACTCGACTCGTTTGTACCCCTAGAGTGGGATGGATTTAGAGTCATTTAAAGGAGAACTTATTTTGTGCGGACTCCAAATATAGAGTTACGTTCGACGTGTGAGTGTACACAATATGTCCGTACGTAATAATTTTTCTATTAAAAGGACAAGTGGAATGATTGCTTTGCAGGAAGGGGATAAAAGAAAGGAAAATTTAGATGTTAAGATTTTTTTTTTTTTTTTTCTCTTCGGATTTCTCTATTGGGCAAGAAGTCGCCAAAAATAGGCTGCTTTTATAAATCTCTTTGGATTCATCCCAAAATCTTTTCTATTTTTTACGGGTTATTACGAGTGATAGTAGTTGATCAAATTCTTGAGATGCGTTAAGCTTATAATCATGTTGGATGCACCATAATTTCTAGGACATTATGGATCAAATTCAAATTTTATCTTGGGATGCCATCTCTGTTATTCTTTTGCATGAGTGGCCTAGCTTGTCTCTTAGCACTTTTAACAAAGCAATTCCTTAGCACTTTATAGTGCTTTTTGGAAAGCTATTGTATCCTTCTAGGAGTGACCATCCACCCAAGACAAAGTTGTTGGAATATACACCATTCTTTGGAGAGGGCTCAATGTTAAATCTTCTCGACCTAGCTACGTATTTAGAGTGTTTGCGAATCTACTTTATACCAAGCAAAATTACAATTTAGTTTAGAATGTTATTATACTCTAGATGGCGTATATATCAAGCAGTCACGTTCTTTGCATATCAGTGAAATCCGGGTCATGAAATTCCATCGATCATAGATGTTCTCATCTTGTTATGACCACTAATACAATCTCTACATACCTCATAGGGTCCACATGTCACAAATTTATCTTAATATATGCATCGAAGTCCTCAAAAAACTTCTAATCATGGCATAATATATGATGTTTGCACTTCATGAAATGGTATGTCTTACAAATGTCCACAAATATTCCTCCCTATATTATTTCAAGAGATGTGAAAGGACAATTCTCGTTCTAATAAGAGTTTTTAGAAGTCTATGTTGTAGTCCATCACAAAATTTTTCTTTGAGTTGGATGATGGGGCCTAGCACATTCCATAGTTTAATGCACTCAACATAACACTCTAGTTAGCATTTATAAACAAAAATCTCACAACTCATTTGTAATATCAGTTTTTGCTCCAGGTTCGTCCGGACGAAGTATTCAGTTCCGAACCAAATTCCAAAGCTAGATCCTGGTTAGTGCAGCTCCGTCGCGATCTAGCGCGGGCGGGATCCGTCTCGTCTCGGGTCGGGTCGTGACATCATTAAGCTCCATAGTCACACTTTTAATTTTCCCAAACAAAATATTCAAAATATATAGTTTTATCCCTTAATTATCAACATTATTCGCTTTGAAGTTTTTATTTTAAAGATTTTTTTTTCACCAGTTCATTTAAGGTGCATTTTCCCCACAAAGGACCACCATTCCTTATTTGGAATTTTTATTCGATATAGAGTCCGAACGTAGATTTCTGTCCGAACTCCAATAAAATCGTGACACCTGCACTATATAGGTGGATATTCTTTTCTATTTCTTTTTTTTTTCTAGCCCGACTGACCTGACCTAGAACAAATCTTGTTTAAATTTTAAGGTTGGGCAGTGACGCTCTTTTTTTAAATGAAATTAAAATTTCATATTTTTTAGGATTTTAGCTCAAAAAATGTTTCATAGCTGTTGAGAAAGAAAAATGAGAGAAAACCGATGAAGATGTAAATTAGTCTGGAGGGGTCAAGGAGATGAAGATTGGTCTAGAGGAGGTCAAGGCGATGAAGATAAAGATTTGTTTGGAGGAGAAGAAAATAATGAAGATGAAAACTGGTTGGGATACAGGAAAAGCTGAATAGATGAAAATTGGTCGGGAGGTAGAGAAACCGTTGAAGATGAAGATTGGTTTTGAGGAAAAGTCGATAAAGAAAAGAGGAATAATAGTTTTTTCTGTACACTTAAGGAATATGTAATTTTGAAGTATTATTTGTATATTGATAATTTTTTTCCTGTACACTTAGGGGTTAGGGGGAAGATGAAGATGCTTTGTTTTATTTGTATATTGATAATTAAGAGAGAGATGCTACATTTATAAGAGAAACCATAATTTTTACGTGAAAACTCCTAAAAAAAGGAAAAATCATGGGGCATTGCCCAATTTGAATGAATCAACTAGTGTTTGTTGTTAATTATAAATGATGCCCTTCTTTGGGGGAAGGCGTTGGCTTAATGTAGCAAAGATATATCATATATAACACTTTATATTGTTGGGGCTGGAAGAACCCAATGTTATGAGAGTTGTTCTCAAGAGAGTGTTGGCGTACTCTTTCAGCTGGTAGGACTGTATTTGGGTAATAAGGTCGGAGGGGCTGTAGTTGACAAGTGATGGAGACTTATAAGTTCGTAGTAGGGCGAAGGAGGTCAAAGGGAGTTGTATTCAACGGGTGACAGTGGTCGGAATGAGGATAGTAGACAAGTGACAGAGGTTGGAGGTACCATAGTTGAGTAACAATGGTCGGATTGACCATAGTCGGCAGGTGATGAAGGCCAGAAGCACCGTAGTAGTGTGACGATGGTTGGAAGGACCGTAATCAGTGAGCAACTGTGGTCAGAAGGATCGTAGTTATGCAACGATGGTTGGAGGGACCATAGTTGGCAGGTAACGATAGTCAGAAGGACAACGTAGTCAAGCAATGGTCAGAATGCCTGTAGTTGGGCGATGGTTGTCAGAGAGACTTTGGTCGACGTGCGATGGAGGTTGGAAGGATTATAGTCGGGCGACGATGGTTAGAGAGATCGTGATTGACTGACGATGGAGATTGGAAGGATCATAGTAGGGTGATAGTGGTCGGAGGGACAGTGGTTCATTGGAGATGGAAATCAGAAGGACCGTAGTTGGAGGGCGATCAACGACGGTTGGTGGTCATAAGGAAATCCAATGGTAGCGTGGTCATAAGGAAATCCTATGGTGGCTCTTCTATGCATGCATTTTAAACTAATCCATACCCACAAAAGAAGATTCTTCAATCACGAGAGCATTAAAAACAAGAAAATCATTTTTAACCCCCCTACCTCATCAATAAGAGAAACCATTAAAGCCCTCCCTTTGTAACTTCAAAAACCATCGCATGACATATCCTATTTTCTTTTGCAATCCTCTAATTTCAATAAAGAAGAATCATAATCTTATACTAGACCTAATTTAGCTAAAATCTTATGTTTATTGTTTGTTTTTTTTGGAAAATCTTATGTTTATTGTCAATTGTACTTTTTTCAATCTTATGCTCACTTATTCAAACTATCAGATTCATAGATTCTATTATTAAGCTAGCTGAAACTTGCCTAACTCTGTTTTTTTGACCAGCATGTGTGACTCCTTTACTTTATCTTCAGCCTATTAGAACTTTAAAGCTTTATAAATATTGCATCAAATAAATTGTATTGGGTCATTGGAACGTGGCTCTATATTCAGATACAATATCAGAATGAGCAACGTCAGTAATATCGAGCGGTACTAAGTGGTACCGAACCGCAGTACTGAGCAGTATTGAGCCACGATTCCGACGTGACTTATTTTGATTGGTCTGTAGATGACTTTCGGCATCCACACAGAATAATTTCTCCTTCCTAAATGATTTTTTTAGATCAGTATAACTGAAGCTCGGCATCTTTCTTCTTTAATGGGTGAGTATAAGAAATTAAAAGAAGAAAGAAAGAAAGAAAGAAAGATTAAGCTTATCGGCTGACAGTGATTCTGAGGAAGGCGATTGGCATTTAGCACAAAATGAGTTGTGACAATTTTGTTCGTTTGTTCATTTTCTATATATTTTTAATAATAATAATAATTATTATTCGCCTTTATGTTGCAGTCGTGGGAGGCATTATGTAAATAATAATAATTATTTACAGAATTTAGGGTGAAGGGTGCAACGTGAAGATTTAATTATTAGCAATAATAGATAACAGGTGTCAAAATAAATTCAACTTAAATTCGATATAAAAATTTTGGGTTTGAATCTATCCATATAAGATTCTTATTGCGTCCATATCAACATAAATTATCTTAAAAAAAAACGAGTTAATTCAAATAATAAATTTTGCATTTGATTATTTTTTTATTTTATTTTTAATTTTAACTCATATTAAATATTTTAGAATAATTATTATTTAATTATGTTGAGTTGATTTGATACTAATTTAATAAAACTTTAATATTTATTATGTCATATTGGGGCCAAATTTGAATTTAATTTAGATAGTTCTGGTTACGATTTCCTACGTAATAAATATGATAATTTTAAATTAATTATATATGATTAATATATATTTTCTTATCTTAAGCTCTAATCTAACTCATAACTCAGATTAACACCCTAATTATAGTGAAATATTTTATTGGCTAAAGTTAATCCAATTTCTCATTGGAAGAGCTTGGATGATACTAATAAGTAATACATTTTAATCTATTTTTTATTAATATATTCTCTCATAGCTTTTTATTTATTAATTTTTGTAATTTCTCTTTTTTTTTTATTCCATTATGATCTTTTGTCATGCACAACGAGCTCTTGGAAATGATATTCATCATCACTCTTTTAACAGAAGATGATGATAATCTTATTTATTTTTTCTTCCATTATAATAATTAGTAAACCTAGAGAATAATTATCTTAAAATAGATTAGGTGCACAGAAAACATAAGGGATGATTAGATTTCTCGGTGGAAGTGAGTCACAAATTAGTGGCATATTGAATCACTAGCTTCTGTTTGATGTTCTGCAGAAATGATATTTATTTAGAGCATCTTCAACCGAACGTCAAACGTGCTTATGGCGTCGTGCGGTCGCTCCAGCCGAACGCCAAATCTTCCGCCATTTACTTGGGGGTGAACAGTGCGACACCACTATTGGCGTTGCACTGTTCACCTACGCTATTTTGCTCTCTCAAATGGAAAAACGTGCAAAAGGGAGAAGGATCATTACCTAATCAGAAGTACTTAAAATGCACTTCGATTGGAGCAGTAGCACGACATGTTGGAGTTTTACTGTATTTTGCCGTGAAAATTGGAGTTCTCCTTTGGAGATGCCCTTATCAGCTTTGGAGCACTCATAAACTATGTGATGATTTGTCACTTGAAGTCAAAAAAATTACTTTATAGTCTATAGATGATGTTGACCCTACTAGAGATGAATATATAAGATTACATGAGTAGAGAGTGAGGATTAAGGCTTCGTTTGGGATGACTTTCTCATTGCTTTCTAAAACAATTTTTTAGAACAAAAAACTTTTGATTCAAGAAATTTTTTTACTAAAACATCATTTTAGAAATCATTATGAAAGATGTCCTAAACAAACCCTAAGTCTTAGTGCTTCTCCTTGATTAAACAGACATATCCAATTGAACTCTTCCGATAGAGAAAAACGCATAAAACTTAGTTAAAAGAGACGAGTTAGAAGAGATGATTAAAAATAAGAAGAAAAAGATTCTAAGATGAATATAGTAGAGTGGATAAGTACAATAGTTGAATGAGAATCAAATATGATATTAGAGACTTAGCTATATGATGCTATTTATTATATATTAAGTACAAGAGTTGAACTCAATATAATTAATGATGTAGTGGACAATTCTAACTTGTTATTGGTTATAAGTCAAGAACTTTATACAAGTCTAAATAGAGGGAAAATATCTTTGATGAGTTGTTTTGGTTAAAAAGCCTAATTAGCTGATAAGCTCTTAAAAAGAGTAGTTAGGTTCCTTATGTGAGCAGCCTTGTGAATAGTAGACCTCCCAATTATTAGAACAATTCAATAGCCTAGTATTAAGGGTTGAGTAAGGCCAATGAGTTTATTGGCAACATTCGGTCTTAGATGATTTAAGTTTTACTTGACTCAATGCTTGATGAGTATCAAGATATGATTAGTTCAAGTCGGTTCAAAATCTTTGAATTATTCGATTTAAGTTCCCATTAAGAATTGATTGACCTTAACACACAAATATAACATACACCTATCATCAGTCTAACTCAAAGGAATCTCCGAACAAAAAGTGATGACGTCGGAAAAACAAATACGCTTTCAATAATATGATAGAATACCATTATGATGCCTAAAATATTATATATGTTGCATGTAAATACCAATGAGAAATTAATCCAATCACTTTAGAGATTCATTTTGAATAATTTGTTTGGAAACAAATATCCTTCTCTTGATTTGATTTACTTCAGTCTATAAGAAAGGCAGGAATTAATTTATCTTCTTGATTTCATCTAGATCTGGTTGCTAATGCTTGTGAGGGAAAACTTTAGTTCTGTTGCTTCCCATCTGTACTCCAAAAAGCAAGGTTCATGTCTGATCTCGACGATCAGATTCCTGCTTCCTTTGATCCTTTTGCTGAGGCTAATGCTGATAATGCTGGTGATGGGTCAAAGGAGTACGTGCAAATTCGTGTTCAGCAGCGTAATGGGAGGAAAAGCCTGACAACTGCTCTGGGGCTGAAGAAAGAGTACAGTAAATCTAAGATCTTAAAAGACCTGAAGAAAGAATTCTGCTGTAATGGTACTGCTGTGGAGGATCCAGAGCTTGGACAGGTCATTCAACTCCAAGGTGATCAGAGGAAGAATGTCTCCACCTTTCTCATTCAGGCTGGTATTGTGAAGAAATAGCAAATCAAGATTCATCGTTTCTCCATTAATTAGAATAACCATTTTGAAAAAATTGGCCTAAATTTATTTTCCATTTATTCTAATACTATTATAATTCAAAGTTATAACCAGCATTATTTAAGACTATGATTAAATACTAGAAAAAAAATAGTTGTATTTATTAAAATGTGTGACTAAATAGGACATATTTAGTTATATCTCTAATCCTATATGCACTAAAAGCATGGAAATAAATTATTTGAGCAAAAAAATTTAACATAATTAGTTATAAAACAGTGATTAAATAACTTTTTTAATTACATTTTAGAAGAAAATATCACTAAAGATAAAAATAATGACGGAAAATCACATTTTACTCGGCAATCAAACAAGTATGATAAATAAATAAATACCATATTTCTGGTAGCATGCATTAGATTTAAACATTTGGATTGCATCCAATATATGATGCACCAACACGTCTCCTTAAAGAGGAGTGTAATGTCCGACACGAAAAGTATCTGACACGCCTCTAACAAGTGTCGGACAAGTCAAAAGCGTGTCCAATAAAAAAAATATTAAATACAACTTGGACACGCGTATCCGACACTCGTGTTTTAAATATTTTATGAATTTTTAAAAATATATTTTTTTTGTATTTAAAATTTGTATTTATTTAAAATATTAAACTAAACTTCTTATTTCTTATCCATAAGACCAAATCAATCGCCCGCATTTAATACCCCTTTCATCGAATATTCTCATTTTCATTTCTCTTCGGCAGGACAAAACTTTGGTTTCACAATATTGTATGATGTCCTCTCAATATTGACGTCTAACGTCATTATAAAATCGACATTTCGAAATCATCTCATCATAAAACTCTGACACTACCTTAACATTGATGCTCGACACTAGCAATGTCTGCATGAAAATCTATAAATAGACCCCCATTCTCTACATGAGGGGCAGCTTGGCTGGAGATTAGGGAGAGCTCTGAAGCTTCAAGAGCTCTAGCACCACCGTCTAGCCGTCGACCGCCTTCGTTGGACCATCGTCCGGCCGCCGACTGCCGTCGGACTTCAGCCCGACCTTCGTCGGACCACCGCCCGACCGCTACCGCACTTTAGCCTGACCTACGTCGGACCACCGCACGGCTGCCGACCGCCGATGGATCACTGCCCAGCCACCGACAGTCGTCGGACTTCAGCCTGACCTTCGTCGGACAACCGCCCGGCCGCCGAACTTCAGCCCGACCTACGTTGGACCACCGCCTGGCTGCCGGCCGACGTCGGACCACTACCGGCAGTCCGACCGTCACCGGATTTCATCCCGAGCTATGTTGGACCACCGCCAGGCTGCCGACCATCGCCGGACCACTGCTCGGCCGCTGCCGAACTTCTGCCAGACCTTCGTCGGGCCACTGCCCATCCGCCGACCATCGTCGAACCACAGCCCGGCCGCCGACCTCTGTTGGACTTCAGCTAGGCCATCGTCGGACCACCGCGTGGCCGCCGTTCACCATCAGACCTTGTCAGCCAAACTTCTGCATAAAAGCCGTCGGATTTTTGTACGACCGTCATCGGTCCTTTGACTAACTCTTCAAATTACTGTAATCTGACCACCTCTAAATCGAGGGACGGGTCAACCCTTGCAATTCAGTCAAGTTTAGTGGAATCTTTTCACATGGGCGAGGCTCCGTGGTTTTTCCCTCTTCGGGTTTTCCAGATAAAAAAGATCGGGTGTCTTGATCTCTCTCTTTCTGCTTGCGTGCTGGATCTTCGTACAATGCTAAGACGCTAAACTTCATTTTTCTCTGTCTCGCGAATATTCCTGGACACAACAACTTAGAAAGTAAGAAAAGAAATAGAGAAATGTAGGTTGAATAATTAAAAAAAAAAAATTATCTCCTTGTTTCATTTCTTTGAAATGAAACACAACTGTATATTCATTAAAGTAAATAAATAAAATAATACATCACAGATAATAACTTTCGTGCAAGCGTTTATCTTATAACTTTATTGATCACAGCTCCAAAAGATAATATTTGGAAGAGTGATGCTTCTCAAGTTCATCAATATTAACGCCAAAATACAAATTCCATATATTTTTATTATTGTACAAAATATTTGCATAAATTACAAAACATAACAAAATAAAGAGCAAATTATAATGAAATTATTGTGTGTGGAGCAAAATTGGTTTGAAGAGCACTGTTCTACCTAGCATTTAGTTATATTTACTTTATGACATATATAAATGATTATTTTTTAATTTTAGTATTTGATTGGGCGTAATAAAAAACTAACATGACCTTTTAAATTTCAAAATCATTAGAATGATTTATTTTGAAGTACAAAATAAATTTAAAAAAGAGGAAATAGATGCATTTTAACATTTTTTTTTTTCCTATCTTCAATAAACCAAACCAGCCCTGAAGATATGGAAAGATGAAGTCAACTTGAGGGAAAGTTTTTTCTAAAGGTAGGTTATGAACTAAGGAGTAATTTTTGTGTCCGGACACCGAACACATCCAGAGACCAATAAAAAAGCTTCACATCACTGGGCGCTCGGTACCGAGCTCGGAACCGCTCGGTATGCTCGGTACCCTGTCCGAACACAATAGTTTTTCGGAACTAAGAGAGTAGTTAACTAAGAAGTTTCACCTCTCAAGTAAAATATAAATTATAGCCTTAATTATGAAAAATTTAGGTTAACTATTTTCTTTTGTTTTTTCAACCCTGTAGAGGAAGGCTCATATCTTGCATTATGAATTGCATTAGTTTGTATATGAGTTTGATGCCACAACTTACATGAATTGGTTTATATCTTCATTTGTTGCATTATAACATATTCGAGTCTTTAATGTTTATTAAAGACGACATTTAAGATTTTATGAGCGGATTTATATTATTCAAGGTTTACATGAGAAAATTTGAATACCTAAGAGGAAATTGTGAATGAGCTCCAAAGAGGTTTCCCAATAGACCCTTAAGATGTGTTTTTGAGAGCTTTAATTGTGATAATCGTAACATCCCGACATTACTTATTCTTTAATATTGGTTTTCAAAGTGACGGTGAGTTGACTCATAAAATTTGAACAAAATTTGAGGATTAAATCATGACTATAGCTCCACTAATTAATAGACATTTGACTCTATTTCCTAGTTATCAAATCTCCCATCCACTGCGAAGAACAACTAAGTTGATAGCGCACCATCGCTCAATATTCAACATTCTTGTCGATCAACATCTTATGCCTATTAATTAGTGGCATTTGATACTTATCACCTAACATCTGAATCTAATTTTCTCGGTTGTTTGGTCTCTCCTTTTATTAAAAAAAATGATTAAATTGATCTCGTGTCACTTGACTTTTAGTTCAGTGTAAGTATCTGATCATCAAGAATAATCAAGTCGTTGGCCTATCATCACCTTACTTAAATTATTCCTCATTCAAATTATATATAAAAAAAATAGTTAGCATTTTTAACAAATGGTTCTATGTGATGGTTTAAATCCAACACCCTCATCTCATTTAATTGCCCATTCTCACCTTATTTTTAAATCTTAAAAGCTAATAATACAAAAAAATTAGCTACTAAACATCATCCCTTAATATAATACACCTAATATAAAAATTTTATGAGCTTCTAAACCGAGTCGAAGTAATGTGATTATCCATATATTTTATTTACTTCTCATTGTCAATCTAATTCATGAAAATCAACGAATTAAATCATCGATAGCATCGAATAGATATATTAGATACCTGTAATTGCGAATATAGATAACTGAGATTGTGAACAAAGAAAATCAACCTTCCAAAATCCAAATCGATTGTCATCGATCTCCCCCAATCTTTAAGATCAATCTTTAGTGGTTTTTCTTTATAGCAAGCTGCGGGTAACTTCTATTAATATCCACTGGCAGAAGAAGATGCACTAATATAAGAGAGGAACAAGAAATTATTCATAAACAAAGAGGCATCTACGGATTGAAGGACCTAAGGGAGGAAGAAAAGAAGACCATGGTAGCTGCATGATGCGATGAAGAGATGTAAGTAACACAGGAATCGGCAAGATACCTGGCGACGGCATCGATTCCGCCAAAATCGATGAATCGGAGGGGGTTGTGGCCGATATGCCATAGTCATATCGAGCAACTTAGAGGTTTTGCGTAAGAGATCAGAGTAGTTGTCGATAAAGAGGAACTCGAATCCACCGCCATGGAAGAAGACGACGACGGGGAAATTCCTTCGATCGATGGCATCAAAGGAGGGTAGGATGTGAAGGTTTGCACCTGGAAGAGTGTCCCTAAGGTTTTTTTAAACACTTTAGTATTCCTTTTTATATTTAAAATAAATAATTTAATATTATTTTTAAAATACAAATGATCCCGCTTATCATCCTCATGTTCTAGAATTTTCTGCTCTTTTCTTAATGCTTAGATGGTTAATTTGAGATTCAAAAATACCCCTCTCAAGACAAATTAAATTCAAGGGATTTTTACAAACATAACATCGAAAATTATTGTAATTACATACCTAATACCTAAATTACACTCTTTACTTTTCTAACACCTTCATAATATTTAACTCATATAAAATACTGCTCCATTAACTTCTCTAAAAATATCATCCGATACTTTCACATGCCCTTTGTGATATTTCACCACAGGCTGGTCGGCATGAATTTAAGGATTTTCACAAGAGTTGACGGAGTAATATTTTTAATGAGTGAAATAATATTTACAAAATAGAAAAATAAAAAAAGTATAATTTATTTTAGACATGTAATTATAATATTTTTAAATATTATTTATATAAAAACCCCTAAATTCAAATGTTATCACTGTATCTTCAATCAGCCTTTAATATTATAATTTTTTCACTTAAATATGTAATTTATCACTTAAAATTTTTTCATAATTCAAAATTATAAATATCAATTACAAATATTAATAGGGCTTGTTGCTAAAAGATGATGGGGAAACTCAGTAAGATGCCGCAGTTGAACCGGCCCTTCTGATCCTGTTTTTAATACCTGGATACTATTAAAATAAACAATTTATAAATCATTTAAAAAAAAATTATGGCACCGTCAGTAAAGAACATATACATAGCGACAGAGGACACTTTTGATATAAGAATGAAAGCTGGCAATATAACAACATCGTACTACTTGTGGGGCGAATTCTTCATCCTCCAGCTGTAATTATATATATAAAACATATTTATTCATTTTAGAATGAAATTTCCAAAATCTCTTCGTCTTCCCAGCAAGCCATTGGTCTATTCTGGTAGACTGGATCAAACTTTGAGAAACATTAAATTCCTCAAAAACGTTTTTCTCGTAGCATCACCCTCCTAAAATTGACGACTCAAAACTTCAAAGCTGAATGCAGAAAATGGACAGTTTTATCACATGGGTTTGTGCACTCCAATCTTTTTTTTTTTCCGGGTATGTCACCCCCGAAAGGACACTTGGCATCATCGGCTGACCTAGAAGAGACACACACCTTAAAAACCTTCAAGCCCGCAGTTGATTGAGTCCCACTCAAGATGTGATGCCGCTTGAGGGGAATAGAACACTTGTTGAGGAGAGAGATTATTCTATACGGACATCAGACACAACTTTTCGTCTAGAGACGAAACAAGTGCAGCCACATCATCCAGTACCGAGGAGGGTAACGTGAAGCATTTTCATTGCTCTGAATGGCGTTCGACGTCCGCACAGAATAATTCATCCTTGTTGAGGGGTTTCCCAACCGTACTCGCCCAGAGTATCCAATCTCATCACACATTGCATGCATTACAACACACAGAACAATAGCTACTTGTGATTTTGTTTCTAATTCCAAGCAAAAATTAGGTAAAAATGCGACAAAATAACAACAAAGACTTCCCTTTCCTTTCACTATCTTTCCATATTGTTCACAAAACAGAAAATAAAAGAGAAGGTAATGTCTGTCAAAGATCTAGAAAAGAGCAAAAATCAACAAAAAAAATAAATTATGGAATATAATTCCTACAAAAAAGGACAAACTCGCGGTTTATATTAATTATGGGCAACAAAATAAAAAATAAATCAGAAGATGCCACAACCATTTGTCAATAAATCAGGCTTCCAACCATCATTGCACAAGTTGAATAGCGAAATCATTTCAATAGAGGCGTTCTACCTACCAGAAATACTCCTAATTTGGCAGTGAAAAGGAAAAAAAAAACAGAAATCTGCTTCTTCTGTAGTAGCGTCATTTCCTATTCACAGACTAAAAGAATCATCCATCTGTCAAGATAATTAAAAACTGCTAGCAATCAGAAAGCGAACCTGTTTGGGCTTCAAATGTTCCGTCGATATGTAACAAGTTCCATCAAGAGCCAAGTATATATATTTGTATATATATAATATTTATATCTATATCATCTTCTTTCCTGAACTCCATATTCATCAGCAAAATTGAGTTTTGTAAGCAAATACTTCATGTGGAGGATTGTGCAGATTTGAATTCAGTTGGGAGGGAAGAAGACTCTGGTTTAGAATCAAATGAAGGTGGCGGTGGTTCGGTGGCATCTGCAAGAGCTCCGAGCATGTTCGTTACGCCGACAGTGTCATCGAGATAGTACCTTGCTTTGCTCGGTTTCTGGCCAACGGTGCAAGCAAATACCAATGTGTTGGGTGCCACCAGATCCTTTGATAGAGAATTACTTATGCATTCAAACATGTCCTCGTCGGACCTATCATCACCAATGCATAGCACAAAATCTGCCTGCTTATGTTTTCCAACCATTGAGGATAAGATCTTCTCCACAACGATACCTTTACTGACACCCTAAAATGCCAACAAGAAGAGATTACATGTTGATTAGACACCGAATAGATTGGACATTGTTGTATAAGGCTTTGTTTGGGGGTAAAGTATTAGGTCCAAACACCGGAGAGAGAATCATCCGTATTTCTCTGTCTACAGTAAAAGCGCAGTCAAAGCGCTGTTATCTACAGTAAAAGTGCAGTCAAAGCGCTGTTACTGTAGCAGCTGCGCTTTAACTGAGCTTTTACTGTAGACAGAGAAAAATCCGAATGATTCTCTCTATTAGGTGTCCGAACCTAATAATTTCTATTATTTGGGACGGCTTTCTTACTGCTTCTTAAAGAATCTTTTAGAAGTATTAAAAAAGCCATCCCAAACGAATGGGAGGATTTTCTTTCTGCTTCTTAAAGTAGTTTTTTAGTATAAAAATTAAATTTTTTTTGTATTAAAAAACTGCTTTATAAAGCAGTAAAAAAGTTGCCCCAAACGAAGCCTAAATGTTGATGAGTAGAGAAATGTTCTTTGAGGAGATACAAGACCTGAGGTTTGACTTCAACAATGAACTGGCCGCTCTTGACTAACACAGGTTCATTAGCGAGAACGCTCTCCAGATGGTCAAGCAACTCCTTTGCTTGAGCAGATCCAAAGTCTGGGTCTGCATCCTGATGGTGCCACACCAAAGCACTATCTTTCTTCTCAATTGAGGACCCATCAGTTGATTCTGTATACAATTTCATTACAGGCTCAGCCATTTGCATCCATTCAAAATCAGCACTCTGGCCACTGGTTTCCCATTCCTCATCCTGACTCCATCTGCAAAGAAATTAAGATAGGCTTGAAGCTATCAAAAATGAAATATGAATAAAACCTAAAACATCATAACTTATTAATCAAACGATCTGCTCAAAGCATGGAGAAATTTTTTTACTAAATTTCACGTTACACATGTTGATGTTACCATGAAGCAGCAGAAACGCTAACATATAGTTTAATAAAATGATAATCCATGTCTAGTAAAAATGGTAGAAACAATTTTTCTACGTTCAGAAATTAATAAATAAGGGATGCTCCATTGAACGCTGATAAAAAAAATATTAACTAAATAGCAAACTTAATCATTCCGATAGAATTCTCAACTGTAAAATGCAGTTTTACAGTTATCTTGCTAGGTTCAATGTTATCTTGCTAGAAAATCATGGTAATATACTAGCTAAGGCTTCGTTTGGGATGGCTTTCTTACTGGTTCTCAAAGCAACTTTTTAGCATAAAAATTAAAAATTTTCTACTAGAAAACTGCTTTAAGAAGCAGTATGAAAGCCGTCCCAAACGAAGCCTAAGTCTATTCATTCTTCTAATTTCTCCATTACTTCTAGATATCAAAACTTTTATAATCTAGCTAGCGCTTAATCTGGAATAACCATTCTGGACAAGTAATACTTTACCAAGATTACCTCAAGATAAGAGATGACAGATATTTTTTAGATAGATCTATTGCATGATTAAAATCTAAAAAATGTGGATCTAACGGGTATATAAAGATTGATCTACAACTCTGATGCAATTTGCAAATTACCTCAAGTAATAACCATGCTCTGCAGCAATTCCAAGGTTTTTGCAAGGAGAGAACCACTTCCCCAAGCTGTCCTTACCCCTGCCACTAACTATAAAGACTACATTCTTTTTATCACCACAAAGTGTGTTAAGAATAGAGATAACTTCTGCACTTGGTGTCTTGTTAATGGCTGCCTGTGGAATAACCGTGCCATCATAATCCAACAAAATGGCTCGGCTCTTAGACCTCTGATAGGCTGAAACAATACCATCAATGTTGAGCTTCCGGAAATTCGGATCGAGTGCAACAACTCTGAAACCAAATCCCAAACCAATTCCCCAGCATCTCTTCTTGAAGTGGTCCTTGCATGTCCTCTCTAAGTCGAGCATAAATGACTTAGACCAGTAAGCAGCATCATGAGAACTGACATAACTGTAGTGCTTTTCATGGCGAACTTGCTTCTCTACATCATTCATTGATATTGCTTCGTTCATAGCCTCTGCCGTCGACTCTGTGTTCCAAGGATTAATTCGAATTGCCCCGCTAAGCGAAGGAGAGCATCCGATGAATTCAGAAACCACAAGCATGCTCTTCTTTGGACCATCTGAAACAGAACCAGAATCCGATCCAGAAGCAATTCCCTGCCTACTGACAATGTATTCATAAGGTGTAAGGTTCATTCCATCCCTCACTGCAGTGACTACAACACAATCTGCGATCGTATAGTAGGCAATTCTCTCCTCGATTGATACTGGCCGATCAATGAAGACAATAGGTTTGTAATCAGCATTCCCAAATTGTTGATTGATCCTCCTGCAGCTCTGCTGAATCTCCAACTGGATCTCTTCAAGATCCCTTCCCCTTCCCCTTGCAGGATTGACAATCTGCACGAGGACAGCATTGCCCTGCCACTTGGTGTGTATCTTCAGCATTTGTTCAAAGGCCAAGAGCTTGAGATTTATACCTTTGAATATGTCCATGTCATCGACACCTAGGAGGACCATCTTTCCAGCGAACTGCTGTTGGAGTTGCGAGATGCGCCAGTCCTTATCCGGTAAGGCGAGGGCTGATTGCAGCTGCCCCATGTGAATACCCACCGGCATGATCTTGATTCCCACAGTACGACCAAAGTACTCGAGTCCTATATAGCCGCGCTTGGACTGATACTCAATGCCTAGCATCCGGCTGCAGCAGGAGAGGAAGTGGCGGGCATAATCGAAGGTGTGGAAGCCAACCAGGTCGCAGTTGAGAAGGGCTTTCAGGATCTCCTCACGCACCGGGAGGGTGCGATAGATCTCCGAAGAAGGGAATGGGCTGTGTAGGAAGAATCCCATCCGGAGGCGATTGAAGCGGCGGCGGAGGAAAGTGGGGAGGGCCATAAGATGGTAGTCATGAATCCACACATAATCATCTTCGGGGTTGATAACCTCGATAACCTTCTGGGAGAAGACCCTGTTGGCGAGGACATAGGCCTCCCAAAGAGATCGGTCGAAACGGCCACCGTGGTCCGCGGAGAAAGGTAGCATGTAGTGGAACAGCGGCCATAGCTGCTGCTTGCAGAATCCGTGGTAAAAGCGATCCAAGAGGTCGGGCTCGAGGAAAGCCGGGACGCATTTGAACCGCTCGAGAAGAGTTTGGGATATCTCGTCCTGCTCGTGTCCTTCAACTTCGACGCGAAGGGAGCCGACGTAGATGACATCCATATCTTCGGGCAAACCGTCCTTGAGTTGCAGGAGGAGGGAGGTCTCATCCCATGAGAAGCTCCAACCCCGGCCGTCAGGTCGGCGCTTGGCCCGTAAAGGGAGCTGGTTAGCGACGATGATGATTCGGTCCTGCGCAAGCGAGGATGGCACTTCGGAGGTCACACTATTCGCCCGCTCCTCTTCTTCTAGCTCCGCAAGAGTCCCCGGCACCGTCATCACCCGCGGTAAGCGTTTTCCCGTCCCCAACCCTCCACCAGCAAATGCCGGAAAGTTCCCCGCCTCCAGATCTAAAAGGTTCGTGTACGATCTCGACATCATCTTGCCCAATCGAACAGGATCCGCTGCACCAAACAAATCAATCAATTAACCACAAATCGCAAGCAAATCCCTCCTCCCTTCCCCCTACCCCCTATTTAATCTCCTCCCCCTCCTCACGCCTTACATGAACAAGAAATCGCATCTGATTTCTTTCCATTCTTGCCAAAATACCAAAAAACAGAAGCCAAATTCCACCCGAAACACAAATATATTTCAATAAAAACAGAAAATAAAATCAAAACAAACACGGCAACGAATCTCATACAGAAAAAACAACCTTGCCTTAATCAAACACCGACCAAAATATTCCTGATTACTAAGAAATCCTCTCTCTCTCTGCTCCCTCCTTGCAGCTTCTCTCTAACGATTCTCTCTTTATTCCACCTCTCTTCTTCCCAATTCCTGTTCCGAGAGCGGCGGTTTCGCTTCACTTACCCTCTTCCTGCGTTCATTCAATTAATATTAAAAACAAAGATTTAATTACAAGTTGGCCAAAAAATAAAAAATAAATAAAATAAAAATAAGAGTTCGAGGTGGTTCTCACTTCTCTCTCTCTCCCTCCCTCCGCGACTTGGAGCATTAAATGAGGAGCGAGAAGAGAGGATAAGATTAAAATTTTCTATCTTTGCAATTCAAATTTATTTATATTTATATATAAATAAAAAGAGGAAAGCGACTGCGGTATAGGGGGGTTTGCAAGGCTGGCAATTTGTTGATGAAGCTTTACGCGGACCGATAAAGTAGACCCAGAAATCGACCTCACCGCGCTCGTGTGTTGAATGGGACACCGCGTTCTTTGGCAGCTGGGGGTTCGCCAGCACACACTTGATATTCTGTCCGTTACGAATAAAATACTAAAGAATCTCCTAATCCATGCGCTGAAATGTCATTACAACCCACATAAATAAAGATAATTTCATAAACGACATCCCTTTTACACCGTCCCGAATGTTTTAAGCGTGAGGGTCCTTCCGTCATTTGATAAATATTGTTTGGCTGTTTTGGATAAGCGCTTCGCAAACGGCTCCAGATTGTCCACATGCTTTATATCTTCTCAGATGATACGAGTGATTTGAGCCGTTAATTTCGAACAAAGTCAACTAAGTCGTTCTCGAATAGATCCGACGGTTGGAAATGGGATGCCGAAATTCCAAAATGAAGTGGGCAACTTCCATCGAGGTGAGAAAATTCCGAGAGGGTATGTCCAAAAAAAGAAAAAAAAAATTATGATAGGTAATCAGAGTTTGTTACCTTAAATGAATAAATTTGTGTATGAATATTTAAATAAAATTTTATTTGTTATTTGCTACACTGGTCATATATTAAGTTTTTAATGTTTTATTGATTTATAATAATTTATTTCATCAATTATTTATATTATTTCAAAAAGATCATGATTTTTCTATATTTTCAGGATTTTTTAAAAATAAAAATTATAGTGTCTTAGATAAATCTCGCACTCCCTCGCATTTATTTGTGTGTGTGATGAATCTGCGTACAAAATTAGATCACTAAACTCTTTATTTTTCTACCGCTGCAAACATTCCATAATGGAATAATATTAATTGAAGACTCGTGCAAAATTATTCAAAATTTAGTAATCAAAATCAAAATTAATTTATGATATTCTCATAAATGTTGGATACTTCATACATGATTTATCTACTTATAATATATTCATTTAAATATTTGATATGCTATGAATTTTAACTTTTATAATTCTATTTAGCCCATATAATTAAATTACAATGATTTAATATTGATAAAAACTAATAAATAATTAAATTAACTTTTGAAATAAAAAGATTATAATCATAAATTAACATAATTGTATATCACTTTTTTGAAAAATAATATAGATACATCAATTTGATTCTTTACTAAAATAAATCATTATAATTTTCTTATAATAGTAGAGCAATATTTTCCTAAAGTATTATTATAAATAAATTCAAATTCACATAACGTATATATTTAAAATACTCTCATATAATAAATAAAAATAATTGGAATAAAAAACTAATTATTATGCGGCTGACGGACCAACCTCACCGTTCATCTACAATTGGATCAGAAGCAACAACACAGAAGGGCCAACGACAAGGAGCTCGTCGGTTTACTTTTATAGTTGGATCAGAAGCAATGACGACGACATGAGGGAGCTCGCCGTCCGTCTGCTAACGGCGCGCTCAACGCCTTAACCGCTCAAAATGGATCAATAGGTCAGGTCGGGTCAACCCAGTTACCCTCGTGGGGTTGGGTCATGGTTAAAATTCCTGACCCACATGCACAGGGCCTAGCCCAATTTGAATGAATCCACTATTATTTGCAGTCGATTACAAATGAGGCACTTCCTTGGAGGGAAGGCCTTGGTTTGATGTGCATCATATGTAATACATTACATATTGGGAATACAAAGAATCACTTTTGACGTGTTCGTTTGGTCGAAAGGATCATAGTAGGTAGGCGATGAAGGTCATAAAGATCGTTATCTGGCGACAGAGGTTAGAAGGACCATAGTCAATAGGCGACCGAGGTCGGAAGGACCGTTTTCTGTCGACAGAGTTCTGAAGGACCGTAGTTGACGGAGGACAATGATAGGAAAGACCATTGTCGGAGGTCCAGCATCAATCAGAAGCAGTGTAAAAGTCCAACATTAATTGGTGGTCGAACAGAAAAACTAACATTAATCAGCAGTCGGATATAAGTCCAACGTTCGTTGGTAGCCAGGTAGAAGTCTGGCGTCAGTTGGCGGTTGGGCAGAAGTCCAGTGACGGGCATAAGTCTGGCGACGGTCGAGGAGGAGCCTCTTCCTTCTATTCCTTTTCTTAATTCCGGCGTTAGTTAGCGATCAGACAGATCTCCAGCGTCGGTCGGCTGCCGCGTGGAAGCCCGGCGGTGGTCTAGGAATCTCTTCCTTTTATTCATTCTCTGATATAAATTTTTCGATGATATATCAGTTTGACTCTTTATATGACACAATGGAAAAATCATTCATTTAGTCTCCCCATGTAGTGAGATTAAGGCTTGATGCTAATATTAAATTTATTGTAAAGGAAGAGAGAGAGACAGAGAGAGAGAGAGAGAGAGAGAGAGAGAGAGAGCAAATGATACATGCATAGGGGTGTAAACGAGTCGAGTTAAGTCGTGTAATGACTTTATTTTGCTCCACTCATCATTCAGAAAGCTGGCTCGAACCCAAGCTCGAAGTCGAACTCGTCCCACTGTAAACATGCTTGTGACGGCTCGCGAGCCTCGGCAATCCGGGCCACCTTCCGCGACTGAGCGAGGCGTTAGCCTCCGAGTTGTCCGAGTGCCATAGTCCACACGCGTAACCACGTTTGCTTAGAGCCCAACGCGGTCCGCCTCGAGCCATGCACTGTTGCAATTTGAGCGGGATTTGATTCGAATTTAGGCTTAGGCAGGATTAAAAAAAACATTTTTTTATTAAATTTTAATAATATTTACATTTAATAAGCACATATATGGTTACCTGTGCAAACTGCGGGACTTGAGGCAACGCGGAGGCAGACGAGTCGTACGGACGCGAAATACGGACGACGTGAAAGGTGGCCTAGACCGCTTAGGCTGGCGAGTCGGCTCCAGCTCACTTATAATGAGATGGGATCCAGTTCGAGCCAGCTTTCTGATTGACGAGCCGAGCTCGATGGTGTCATTACTCGACTCGACCCTGTGGATATTCAAGAACAGGAGAACAGGAAATGACAAGAGAAGTGGAGAAAACTGGATGCCCCTTACGGAGTAGCTGTAGAGTTTATTTATAGTTTAAGCAGTAAGATACATGACAAACATGTAAATGTATATCAAAGCATATTACAGCGA
>NW_021319083.1:19118976-19123050 GCF_001605985.2 Dendrobium catenatum | reverse complement strand
ATTAGAGCTTAAATGGGAATGGGAGTAACATGCCTTGGGCTTTGATCCTTCGAGCAATCAAGAAGTTCTATGCGCCAAGATCATTTTTTCTTAATTTTATATTCTTACTTTCGATTAATTATTTGTGCTTAAATATTCATTTTTGGTAATTGGTCAGTGTTTTCCATTTCTTAATTGTCAAATTATAAGTCTCTTCTCAATGTATATGCAAGGTTCACTTATAATTTTTTGCGGTGACTCATTTACCAAAATTCAATACCAAAACATTTTATCTTTACATGCTTCTCATGATTATATACTTCCCTAACTCTCTTGTAATTATGGTATCTTTTCTATCAATGAACATTGGCTTTATGGCCTATTACAGTTCCCCCAAAAAAACAATGAGTAATCTTATTTATCCTCAACGCAAAACTCCAGAATCTACTAAGAGTATATACCTCTAAACTAGTTAAAAGAAATTTATAAAGTTCAAATATTCGGTTAATGCTCTACTTTGCAAAAAAAAAACAAACTTTATTGAAACAGCATCTACAAGCCAGCTCGGGTTAGTAAACATTCATTTTGGGAACAAACTATTCTTACCCGGCTCTCATAATAAAAAATAAATTTTTAATAAAAAAAATTTTAGATTTTATGTTACACAAAGCTGCTTTTAAAGAAAGGCAGTAAGAAAAGACATCCGCTAAACCAAAGTCTATAAGCTCTTTTACGTAAAACCCTGCAATCCTTCTTTATTTTTTCCCCAAAATTCTTCCGAGAGAGCCACAAAGTCATTAACCTTGTCACATTTAGTATATCTGGTCCAATTATCAAAAGTCCATGACTTTCATTAATCTAATAACCCTTAATAGAACCATTGAAAAGTAATGCGCCTATCAAACCGAGACTATTATTTAGCTTGAGATATGAGTATTAGGATCTCTTATATTACAATTATTGTTTTTGAGTTTTCTTAGTTTATTTGTAGACGTCATAGATGTCTGGAGATATAAACTCTATAACACAATAAAACTCCCAGATATCAATGCAGTTGCCAATACGTCTATAAGATCTCATTTACACATATCAAAATTTCTCTCTTAACAGTACGCTCTAACTAATCCTATCCTTTCGGCGTGTCTCATATAATTAAATTTTTGAGGGTAAAGCACTAATTTGAGCCATATTGCATCAGATGTCGAGATATGGATGGGTTAACGATGCGAGTATAAATGCTTTCTATCAACTAAGGCATATTTGAATATCATTAGAAATGATTAAGGTCCACTACAATACTCTCCTCTGGCTGCGTGATGTTGATATGTTATGTTGCCATTTATGGCTACATATACAGTTGATAATTGTATGCATACTATTCGCATAACCAATTTGCTTCACTCACAATGAGTTCCAAAGTGGTCCTAAGAAGACTCAAATGGAAAAATGTGGTCCTCACCTGAAAGCATAAAATAGAGCAAGCAAGTATGATCAACAGCTATAGGCACCCGCACCACACTCCATTTCCAGACACAGCCGACGAGCTATATATGCCCAATCGCACGTTCTATATGCCAGCCACCAACTCAATTTAGCTAAAAATATATATTGCTCATAAAGTTAACGAAGGGATTTACTCGATTGTGCGTATGTAGTATAGTTACTGAGTAAGACATAGTTTCTGTTGGACATACTTTACAATGCAATGTTCTATATATGTCTCGGTTCAAAATCTGAATCTATACTATCTTTGTTGTTGTCTCGCTTAAATAGAGCTTTAATTAATATGTTAAATACGAGCGCACATATTCAGCGTAAATTTAGTTTATGTTCTTAAAATATAATATGAGCGTAAATCCACGGTATATTTTAAAAGTCCAAGGTGGGGAAATATTTTCGACAAATCACGAACAATAAGCTCAAAAGAAAAATTCAATATCTTAGACTGTTTATTTGTCTATACTATTATTATAGAGTGTAAAAGTTTAATTATAATTAAAGGAAAGCAAAGATTTTCATATTCATATATTTTTGATTTTAAATATAAACAAAATACAAGCATTATAATATATAGGTGATTTGGCAAATTTGAAAACTTATTCCAATGTTACATATAAGAACCCTTATTTTATGCGTGCATTTCAAATTCATCCAAATAAAGTCAAAACTTTTGATCCTCACATTTGGTGATGGCCAACATCTTATGAGAGCACTGCATGGACATCGCGATGCATCTCTACTTGTCCGCTAGTAATTTCTTATGAATCCTTCAAAGATTCAAACTCACCTCACTCCTGCACACATTTTGTTTCCCCATGTTTGATGAACAAATTCGCTTGTACTCCTCATCCACCTCATCTATTTAGGTTAGAGTATATAATTTTTTTGTATAATAACTTCCAAGATAACAAGTTTAGAGAAGCCTGAGAAGTAGTCAAGTTATCATATTTCTTGTTGTTTTATTTCATGTCATATGAAGTAAATGATACAGAAAGTACTTAAGTACTAAATCTATTTATCAGAATGCGAAAAGTGCTGAATATCATGAATGTATTCCAAAAATTAAGTCAAATTTATTTTCAGAAGAAAAGAGACGAGAAAAGGTATAATGCAATAAAGATGATAAAAAGTAAATTCACATTCAAACAACAATTTATTTAATATTTTCATCTTCATTGAAAAGAACAAGCGTTTATCTGAACGTTATAGACAAGCAAATTATGTATAGTTTTAAGGCCCCTAATGAAGGCAAGCCAAACATTGACCGAAAATAGTAAGGGCAATCATGCAAGTTCAGATCTACAAGAAATAGAAGCAGAAGCAGTGTAATATTTCTTGGATAGCAATACTTTTCTTTCCAACATTTAGCAAGAAGCCCACAATGATTTAAGAAATGACAAACAAGAGAACATATGTAAGTGAGAGAGAGAGAGCAGGGAGGGGGGTTTGGCTTGTAAGTTTGTGTCCAAGATCTCATGTGAAGTTTATAGCTTTTTCAAACAAGTTGGAAAGATGGCAGATAAGGGACAACCCTATCTAATGTCAAAAATGGGGCTGAAAACCCCTTCAAGTTTGCCTTTAAAGAAAATTGAATAATACACATTCTGAATACAAGTTCTGATCTAGCCAATAAACCAAGAAGGAAACCCCTCTGTTGCATTATATAAATGATATAACTCTGAAGATCATGTCAAAGGCTTTGCACACGTTCAAATTTGCACGAAGCATAAGGTCTTTGTTTCCCTATAAAAATTGCTAAAAAGCTTTTTAGTCAAGATGATATTATCAATAGAAATTCTATTTTTAATAAAGCCAGCATGACTAGTGTGGATAATACAAGGCATGATATTTTTGAGTCCAAAGGCAATGATTTTTGAAATGATCTTATGAAAAAGTGTTAGAAAAATGTAGGCCTGAGGTTTTTAAGAATAAGAACAATCCCAGTGGGCCTTTCCTTTTTCGGTTTGTTTTTTTTTTTTGGGAAATTTTTTTTGGGTTTATAAATTCTAAGAAAAAAAATTTGTTTGAGAGCCTTTAATACCTGATACCCAGTAAACTTCAAGCAGAAAGCATAGAAATCATGATTGAACACGTCAGGCCTAAGGCTGCGACGATGTAAAAACCACTGTTTCATTTCAACAATTTGATTAGATAGCTATTTTTTTTTTTTTTAATTCTGATGATAAATATTTTGTTTTTTATTTTGTACTATTGAAAATTTTTATCTTTAATTTTAATTAAATATTTGATCTCAGGAGACAATTAGTGATACCCTCGTCTTAATCCAAAGTTTGCGCTGTTGCAAAGTAATTAATAAATCAAGGCCAACAGCTTACGGAAGACGGAGTGATTTAATATAGACATCATGAAGTAACTGGCTGCTGATCCCTTTTTTGGCTTTTCCAATTAAGCCTGTGCAAATTTTTTTTTTTGGTGGGAAAAAAATTTGCTTTGGATTAAATTGAGATAAATATAATCATATTCAATAATTTTAAATCTCGTCCTATGTAAAGTTTGTCTAGGATATCAATGACTCAAAACACTGTTGATGTTTTGCGAGGAATCTAATAATTCTTTTTTCTCAAAATAAGTATC
>NW_021319083.1:19105573-19118876 GCF_001605985.2 Dendrobium catenatum | reverse complement strand
TTTGGGTGCTCCCAAAATTAATTTTTGAAGTTTCCAAATAGCTTTTGCCTCGAGATTCATGCCCGATCAAGCTAATTTTTGGAGTATGTATCAACTATTATTTTTGTATGATTTTAATCAAAACAAATGTCTTGTTGTATTAAAAATGAGATATTTATATTCATCAAAATATGTGAACAGAGCAAAACCAATCTTTGTTTTCGGGGGTAAGTGATAAACTTATTAAAAAAATAAAAAAATATATATAAGTATGCAAAAATAATTTATTTGTACATAATTATTTTTCACAGACTTGTTTATTAGTGTTGGAAAAATTCAATATAATCAGATGAAAATAGTGGGAGGCCAAGAAACTTTCCGATTTTTGGAGAGAGATTGCGTGAAAAAAAGGTTGGTTGGGGTGCAAAAAATAGAATTCAGAGTGGCAAATTGCATTCCTCCCTTGTATGTGAAGTTGTGGCATTGCTTGATTTAGAGAAGCATTAAGATATTAGATTGATGTTGAGGCATGAGCAAAATAATTGAGAATGTGATGAAGGCATTTAATATTTTGGAATTTGGCCTTGCCAAATATGAGTCAATAATCCACATAAATAAATGAGAAATGTGTACATTTTTATGTGAGATGTCTTTGTAGTGGTGAAGCATAAGACACTCCTCCAAATGACAAGATAAAAGGTCCGTAATGAAAGGAGACAAGGGGGGCATACTTGTCTGAGGCTCAATATGTAGGTAAAATAATCGCTCATTCCCCTATTAATAATAAAAGAAAAAGGGACATTCAATGCAATATGAAACCTAGTTCACAAATTTGAGATAAACTCTTTTGTGTATGTGTCTTCGTATAATGAAGTTATGGCTAACCCTATCCAAGATTTTTTGAATCATGTGATGTTAATAAGGTTGTTTAAATTGAGTCTTCAAGTGACTTGAATACTATCACTCTTGTTTCACCTGTGGCTTCTTTGGGTGTACTACTTACGTCTAATAAGGAGGTTTTTAAGGGTAATGAGCATGTTGTTGAAGTTCTAATTTCTGTTGTTTCTAATGTCGAATTGAAAGATCAATTGGCTTTAACTCCGAACAATGGTGATTTCTTGGATTGATTGGAGGATTCTTCCTCCTCGGCGTGCGAGGGTGTCGGGGGCGCTTTAGTTGATGAAGGGGATGAATTGTAAGAGATGTATGTTTTGCAAGTGGGAATATTGTGCATGATTCCTTCTCCCATGTCAGCGGGAAGCATCGAAGGAGTAAATCTAAGAAATAGTTATGTTATTTGGCTCCTTTTCAGATGTTTTTTTCTTGTTGATTGTGAAAATCATGTCTCTTAGACTATGATGAGGTTGTGGTTTTCCCACCTTGTGGGCCTTTGCTTGCTGGCAACCTTGGTGGCATTTTGTTCGGAGCCTTTATTTGGGTGGTTGTTGCTTGTTGGTTTTCTTCTGTTGGATTCTTGGATTGCTGCTTCCAATGGATGGCCCTTGATTGGTTGTGGGTGGGTAGGTCCCCTGAGTCCAACTAGCTTTTTTCCCCCTTTCTTTGAGTTTCTGAAGTTCTCTTTGATGCTTCTTGGTTGATCCTTTGCTTATTCAAATTTGGACTGCTTTTGGGATTGGCTTCTAGTTGTCCTGTTAATCCTTTTTTGTTTTGTTTTGTATCTTGGGAACTTTGCTCTTTAGGTCTATTTTCCTTTTGATTGTTGCTTATGGTGCATTATCGAGCTTAAAAAACGACATAAAAGTATTCTATGTGGGTTTATGGGGGAATCATGGAGACCTATCTAACTATATTTTTTATTATTGTAATTTAAACGTCGTGCAAGTGGAATATAAGGAGTTCTGTATTGGTAAGAAAAAGAGAAGACTAAAAATAAACCCTGTGTCCTAAGTTTTTAATTTTTTTTTTGTTGTTTTTGGTCTCATATTCTTTTGATGGAGTGCCCGTTCTTTGCAAGCCTTTTTATTGTGGATTGATTTTTTGCTAGCTTCGTCTCATTTGTCTTGCAGCTTTGGTGGTTGCATTAAGGTGGCTTTGGCTTTTCTTGTTTTGTTTTATCCATGTTTTCCTTTGGATCTCTCTATTGTGCTATGTTTGGCCTCTGTTTTTCTTTCGTTTAATTATTGTAATAGCTTAGTTTGATGACTCATAGGTTTTTCTTTCGATCCTTTAAGGACTTGTAATCCTCATTTCCCTAATTGATGTGTAGGCCCTTATTTGGATTCAGGGGCGGAACCATTGAGCGTACCAGAAGATGCAAAATAGAATGCAAAGCTTGTAATTTTTATTGCAATATAAGAACTTATTTAAATTTTGTTATAAATTTATTAGTTATCTTTTTATAATTTTGCCCCCCCTGAGAATTTAGGCTGGTTCCGCCCCTGTTTGGATTTTATTAATAATAATAATAATAATAATAATAATTGTGGGTTGGATTATACGCGGTGATAAAGTTTTAATTATATGTCTTAGCGTTGCACGGATATCCAGCTCACACACAGAGAATACAAGATTTTTTACGTGGAAAAATCAAGAAAGGGCAAAAACTAGGGGGTCTAGCCCAGTTGAAAAGACTTCAGTATAATCTGAATTGAGTACAATGGGCTGACTCATCCTTGAGGGTGATCAGATTACAAATATCAACCGTGTAATTGAAGTCTAATGTCACATCAGGCGTCACTTAGAAGTTAGGGTGTCAATTAGTAGTCCAGTAGTGACTTGGCGGAACTCTTGCGGAGTTCAAGGCCTTAAGTGGTGGTACAGCGAAGGTGAGGGCCTCAAGTGGTGGTACAACAAAGGTGAGGGCCTCAAGTGGTGGTCTTGCGAGGATGAGGGCCTCAAATGGTGGTCCGACGAATATGAGGGCCTTAAGTGGTAGTCTGGCGAGGGTGAGGGCCTCAAGTGTTGGTCTGGCAAGGGTGAGGGCCTCAAGTGGTGATCCGGTGAGGGTGAGGGCCTCAAATGGTGGTCTGGCGAGGGTGAGGTCCCATGTGGTGGTCTGGCGGTGGTGAGGGCCTCAAGTGGTGGTCCGATAGAGCAACGAGATTAGGCGATGGTCTGGTGGAACTCAGGCAGTGGTCGAGGAGCAAGAAGGCAAGAGCGATCTCTGATCTTTCTCTTGAATTCTTTAGCTTGGGGTCTCTTTTCAAGAGAAATGAGGGTCTATTTATAGATTTATGGAGTGGCATGACCCGTAAATTGGTGAGAGATCAAGGGTAAATGTGGAGTAGTTGGATGGACGGCTGATGTTGAATCCCTTGATCATGGATTGATTGATGGACATTTGAATGTCTTAGTGATGTCGAAATTCAGTGATCTTGGGATTGTTGGATTCATCTCGTCGAGTTGCTCTATTCGACTATAAGCATGTTATGTTTGAAAACCGTTTGGTAATCCAAATTGTGGTTCGAAATTTCAACCAACACTTCTAAGCCATGATTTGGACCCATTTGGGCTCGGATTGGGTTAGATTTGGTGTCGTTGGGTTCATATTTACGAAGGTAGGTAATATTGCTGAAATATATCTTATATGAAAATGAGATGAGAAAGAACCAAATTTATCCTAAAGGCAATCCGTTTCTCAAAGACTTTATAAATGGTGTTAAAAAGAGACGAATCTTTAATGATTTGATTAATCAATACATAAATATTTAATGATGAGAATACGGATAGAATTCCTAAGACTACGAGGCATATAATCGATCTTAAAATAAAATCATAAAAGCACTTCACTTCTAGGCAAAGCTTTAAAAACTGAATCGGACTGGTCGGTTCAACCGGTTGAACCGTGAACTGGCCGGCCGGGTGATTACGGTTTACAATAAAATCTGTTAAAATCTGTTCAACAAAAAACATCCATCGAAATCCATCTCGAACTCGGCGATTGACCCACTGACACGCTAAACGCGGTCTAAGTTTTGAATAATCGTGGTTAGTTTGAAAAAATGATTTGAAGCCCTTCACACCAAATAGGATGGGCTAAAATTAAAGCTTATACTTATACGAAATGAAAACAAAAATCCTATTTAATGCTTCTTATGTTGACCCACTCTTGTTCTGTTTTGTGCGAAGTCTCACAAGGAAGAGAGAACATAAGAAAGACCGTGCTTCGACTCCTTCTCTAATCCCACATGATGTGAGTTCATCACTCTTTCCTCAACCCTCACTCTACTTTATTCTCCTCGCATTCATGATGTTTATTGATTGTTGCATTTATTGTTATTTTGAGAGGCTTTTATTTTAGGCATGTAGTATCTGAAAGGATTGAGAAGATGTTGTGTTCTTTCATTCTTAATGCTGATTTCTTTTGGAAAAAACAGATAATATAATGTAATTTAATTTTAAATTTACCGAAATTATTTTATTTTTTATGCTTCGATGTTTATTATTTAAATATAATAGTATTTATTATATCATTCCAGTACGACACCGATTTAAACCTTGATCATATCAGTAGAACACTAACTTCCATTCTTCATGTTCATTATCCTCCGATTCTTCAAAGCCTTGCTTTTGAACTTCCACATGTTTTAGGAGGAGATCGGAAGATAGTTTTGTATATTACTAAGGTTGGCATGTGAACAGGCAAAGCTCATAAGGGTAAATTCCCCTTACATAATTATTTTATTTTTTTTATAATTCACTTATAAAATACTATATATAATATAATATATATATATATATTATAAATTTTATTTTTTTTAATAATAATATATATATATATATATATATATATATAATATAATATTATAATATATATATATATAGTATATATATATGTGTGTGTGTGTTATCACTGTTGAATAATTAAACGGTCTTTACGAATTTTGGGAGATAAATATTAAAATTGATTTGACTAATTACTTTTTTTAATGGTCAAAAACAATAAAATAATTATTATTCTATTTTAATGGACTAAAATTCTTTATTTATTTTGAATTAAAATTAATCTGAGAAATATTAATATTTTAATAAGCTTAGATAAAAATTTAAATATTTACATTAAACTACAAGTTTTATCCAAAATTAAAAATTTTAACTAATAAAATTTTTATTATAATTCTATGATTGAATATTTTATTTTTCAAAATATGTTTCATAATATTTATAAAAAATCTTCAAAATTTAAGAAATTTTCAAAATTGATAATTATGTTAATAGATCAAAATAGTATTTATAAATCTTTTGAACATACATACACACAAAATAATTAATATATATGACACCCAGAAATTTAATAGTTATTTATTAACCATTAAATTCGTTAAAGTTTTATTAAAAATGATATATATATAAATAAAGGATTTAGACCACTAAAATACAATATTATGTGATAATACAAAAAATTCGGAATCCAACCACCCCCCCCCCCTCGAAATATATTTTTGTGCGGACATCAACACGTCAGTAGGACTGCCAGAATTTGGTTAGGGGTGTCAATTTCGGGTCAACGGTTCGGGTCAAACCCGGGGAACTGTTCATTCAACCAAACCCACACATGACCCGAAGTTGACCTAAAATTATGCTAGTTTTCCGGTGGTCAAAAATCCGGTCAATCTTCAATTTCAGGTCAAAAAACGCGCTGTCAAATCTCGGTTTTTGAGTCAATAGGAGTTTTGTGTCAATCGGATCATCATTTCTCGGGTTGTTTTGTTTTTGGTGTGCAGACACCGAGAACCTCCATTCCCTCTCTCGAACACTTAAAAAGTTCCGATTTTTTAAAGTAACGTGGGTTGATTATGAGTCTTGAACCCGAACCCTAGGTGTATATTTCTTGGTGACGACAAGGTTAGCGCGCTAACCTGGATTTTTTCCAGCTCCGTTCCTCTTAATTTACGGTATGAGAAGACCTATCCCATAAAACGTGAGTCCAAAAATTGACATCAACCCTTTACAAGCAACATTGCATGACAAGGAATAATCATACGCCAGGATTCTTGGATGTGACAAACAAGACTTTAAGCATGCTAACATATATCAATACAATAGGCTAGATTTGCACGTGTGAGAGCGGGGATTATGTAGAAAGGATCGTAAACTATAATAATAAAAATAAACAAATATACCATTTTGGATAACTGTTCGTATTATTATTTCTGTGAAATTCATGCATTTAGAAAAATTCCGAGAAAACTATCCCACTAACCAATAGCAAGTTCTCAGATGTGTAAACCGGCTAGTATCGACATGTTCATCCATTATAACGAAAGGCTATTAAATTCATATAAAACTAATTCTGTAACTTTGTGAGCATGTCAAGGAGATGTATAATTAACAATATAGTCGCATATATCTGTCTTGAAATTCTCGTTCACTAGCAAGCTATTGCATCACATCGCACACGAGAAAGAGGTGGCATTGAAACTAGCCGAATTCTGCTATTTATTCCCAACACAACAAATCAGTGTGATAAAACTATGAATTTTTGGGTTTAAGTGAGGCATAAAAAGCTATATTTGATGAAAATAATGTAACTATATGAAGAGTAAATGTGTCAAATCACTATTCATCAATCAAAATATAATAAATAATGTAAGAATGTAAAACTGTAAGGTGACAAAAGAAAGAGTAGATAAATATTTAAAAGCAATTAAATGTCTAAATATAGTATAGATAGAGAGATTATCAGCCCTAAAAGCATAATGTTATGTTAAAATAGATTTAACACCAAATACATCTAATCTGCGTCCTTAAAGAGCTGAAGAGTATATGAGTAACTTTTCTCGTATTATAATTTTTTCTATAAATATTAGTAAGTTCTAATTGTGGTTTATTAGTGGAATAGATATATATAAGCAAATGAGAAAGTTGATTTTTCATAGAGTTAATGATCCAACAAGAAGAATAGTAATGATTAATTAGCCAATCAATAATTAAAGAGAAAGTGAGGCTTTAAGTAAAGATCCAACGATAATAAGAATAATATGCTTGTAGAGTATAATTTAGATTTTTATGTGTATTAGTCAACTACTTACACTAAAATGTTAAGCAAAATATATCTCATAAAGTTGCGACACATGGATTCTGGCGGATATATGACATAATAATAATAAGTCCATTTTTTTTTCTTTTTCTCCCTGTTATTAAAATTTCTTTGTTATCTTGCATCTGCATAGCGACCCTTGGGCTCTATTATGGACCTTTCACCTCATAAATTAGGTTCAGACATGTGGTTAAGATGCAGTGGTTGAGCCGAAGATTAGGACAGAAGTTAGTAGTTTAGCGCGAAAAGAGTAACGTATGCCAAATGAACTTTAATCCATTTTGAATCTGAAATGATTTACAATTGGTCATTTGCTGTCTCCAAATATTGAGTGCTTCAATTAGGCTCATTCTTGATCCAATGAGATTTAAAACTGAAGCGATTGGTCACATGGAGTGGATTTATGTTAACTCATCATGTCACAAGTCAAAAGAAATAATTTTAGTTTTCTAATATATTATTTCTCGTATTCATTTCTATAAGTTACTTTCAAAAAGAGTAAGAAGGAAATGTGGAGACACAATTACTCTACAACCCCAATAATACAGATATAGCAATTCAAAAGAGCTGAGTCATGCACTACTCACAACAAAAGCAGACACGACTAAGCGGAAGTTCATCATAACATCCAAAAGATCATGCGGATCTCCTTAGGTATCATATTACTTTCTTTCCAAATTCAAAACGTCTATACCACTAATGGCATTCATATAGGGGAGTGGCTGACAGATGACGCCACGATGAAGCATTCTTAAGAAAGCGTCGAACAAAAGCACGTAAATCAGCTAAGCTTGAGTTGGCGAGCAACTGTCTTAGTGTATCTCGAGCCCTAGCAAGGTAACAATCTCGGATTAGATACATTGTCATACATTATTTCATAGAATCAATTTGCTTCATCTAAGAAAAAGTGTTTTTCACACCCTACAAATTTAGCCTCTTGCATGATAATATAACATAGTCAGTAGTCGGACATAAGCGTACAAGTAAAGATCGAGATCTTATACAAAAGGCTGATTTTTGTAAGTGATTGTTTATTTGAATGACATGTCCCGATTAGAAATGCCTTTGCATAAGTGATAAGCCACAAAAAAGCATTATATCATTCACCACTCAAATTAATCCTTCCCGCAGTACACTTTTTGTCACCATGCGTTCCTACACTCAAAAAAAAATATAATTGGTGCAACACTCAATGTGCTGTCTGATTTTAAGAAGCTCACATGAAAAAAATCGAATTAAATACCCGACCTAACTAATATATCTTTCATGCATCTCAGAGAAGCCCCATCTACAATCTCCCATACAGAAACAACTTATGAGATGTTCATTTCCACCAAATGCAGTAAACTTAAATCGATCTCAATAATCATCTCCTCCCATAATCTCTACCCCATCCATTCAGCAGTACCATCCCGTGCGTGAAAGTCCATTCAATACGGAGTCCCAAATCGTCCCGGGACGATGTATGCAGCCTGCTGTGACAAAATTCGTTCAGACGAAAATCGCATTCATTCCCTGGACGAATTTGCTCTCTGCGGACAAAATTTCGTCCTAACGCGTTCGTCCCAGCTCGTAACAGCTCTCATCCAGACAAACCATACAGATTCTCTCTATTATATTTCTCATGTCGATCCTGTTCGTACTAAGGCCAGTTCGTCCGGAAATAACAACTAACATCTCTCTACAACATAAAATGAACTTTTGAGAGTTTTACAGCCTCCTTTCTCGCTCTATCTAATCCTACGCGATGTGCTCATAAATAAATTTGAATGCCTATTTCCTAATTATGTTACGTTTTCACTGTGCTATGCTACCTTTGCATCCAAACCAGTATAGTTATGTTTTAGGGACACAAGTGTAAACTTTCTTGGTAAGTGTAACTGACTAAATACGACATATCCGTTATTGAAAAAGCTAAACTTAGAAAAATGTAAGGGTATGATTCACCTAATCCAAGCTCGAAGCATTGTCGTTAAGTGGCGTGACTGCCTACAATGGCTATGTGAATTAAAAATACGATTTTGTACATATAATAATAGATAATAATACCGTATATAATATTATATATATATATATTCTATTGTAGCGTAATGTCATTTAATAAGCGAGATATAGAGTGGATTGTAGAGAATAGATCCTTACAATATATATATTAATATAAGTGTTAAAATATCTATGAGCTCCGCACCGATGAATAAAACAAACGTTAATAAATAAAATAAAAAAAGTTAAGTTTTATTTTTTTTTGTGGGGGAAATTTAAAAAAAAGCTTGCGCGTGGTTCCGGAAGCAAATAGTAAGTGCTCCTGTTCCCTTATCGGCATGCTACACAGGATATTAAATAATACTTATCCCCAAAAGTATTTGTTATCTAGTGGGAAACAGCCACATGGGATTATTTTATATTATTCAAAATAAATTCAAAATTTATATTAAGTGTAAAATATAGATGTTTACAAACAACAATGTTTTACAAATATTATGTTTTGAGTTCTTCTTAGCTTTTGGAGATTAGGCTTTTACCGTCTTAAGATATGCTTTTATTTTAATCTCATATATCTTTGAAAGTGATTCTTTAAGGCTTGAATGTTAGTTTAAGTCTTCCATAGAAATTTTTTACTTAAAAATTATTAGATTCTATAAATAGCCCCAGTAGAAGAAATGTTATCGCCAATATGCCAAACCTATATAATTTTTATAAATTGGTCAAACTTACAAAATGAAGGAGGTTAGTAATTGTTGCATCATGGAGTAGTCGTCCCTCCTCTATAGGCAAAGGCCAAAATACAAACAAATCACCACAAAGCAGAAAGAAGTGCCGGAAAAAAATTAATGCGAAAGCAGTAAAAATAAAAACACAAGAGTTTGATAGTGGTCATCGATCAACTCGAACCGTATGGTCCGACTGGTGGCGCGTCACGAAAAATAGGATAAAATGTACAGGTGTCACTCCTTAGCTTCCGGTATACGAAGATTTAACAAGGTAGCATTACATAATGACGAGCTCGTACGAGGAGACGTGACTCTCCTTTAGCCCCCTACAGCTAGGCGGAGATGATGCCATCATTCATAACAAGACAACCTCCTTAAAATGTTTTTTCCGCGCATCATAACCCCCCTGAAGCAAGCCGCAGAGCTGAGAGATTTGCCGTGTTCTGTCATAATAACTAATGATCCGTCCCTTGTAAGCTATAGGGGAAGGCCACTTGTTCGATTTGTAGGGAACTACCCTCTCAATGACAATTCCACTTTGTCATAGTAGAGTCGAGAACTCATTTAACTATCTCAGCGCCGAAGTATAGGCCAACTAAATATTGCGGACATGTTCACTTAAGGATCTCAAGAGACGGTCGACGTAAAGGCAGTAAGTTATAGTATGAAGCGTGGAGACAATAGCTAAAATGTCCTAGAAAGGACTATACGCGGAGCGGAACCCTTGTGATATATAAGAAATAGATCACTCCACGTCACAAGTCGAGCCCATCCACGCGGACGACAATTCACAAAAATAGCGGCGTCCCAAATCTCGTGCTCCCTCGGTCATCCTGCCTCGATGTCGGCCGAGGTATAGTATAAGAATCCGTTGTCTGCTCATGTACAAATCGAGATCGGGGATAGTAGCCGTAAGACCGTAACTAAGAGGAAGATGACAGTTGCAAGAGACAGTAGTTCATGTTGCCAAAATCGTCGCTGGCCGAAGTGACGATATACGGTGTCGGAGAGAATCGCAAGTCAGAGTTGGACGTCCAGGGTGGTGGTTAGAAAGAAGACTCGTAGTCAGGCGGTATGAAATCCAGAAAAGTACCGTAGAGTTCATCATCCGGTGATGAATGGGTCAAGCGAAAACATTCTCTCCATACTGATACCTCAATCTGGTGGCTCTGGTATAATTGGTAATTAAGGGGGTACACAAGTTTATATGAATGTTTTGTCCAGGCTGATCAAGTCGCCTACTGGGGTCGAAAAGTCAGCAAAAGCTTGACGATTAGTCAAGGGCGGCCGGGCAATAAACCTTGGGCCAAAAGTACATATTACCATTAATGTTTGTATGGCGAATTTCTTTCTATTTTATACGTCATATCGTCTAAAACGATACATGTATCTCTCGTCAATTGGTGCCAGAAGGGAATATTCGGAGTGATTTGGCTGGATGGACAGCTGCCATTAAATCTCAAGTGCGTTAAGTGAGGTCGAACCCTGATTAGATCTTTTGTGCAATTAATATTATTGACGTCAGTATGCGATGGTCGAATATTAACTCTCTTGGTCATAGATGTTTATTGAGTATTTGGACGAGTCGTCTGTTCTTAACAATGTAAGAATTTGTCAATTTTGGGTAGGCTCATGAGATCGCTCATCATGAGTAGCCACACCCGATTCGCCAAATGTAAGATCACTATGTCTACACTGTTGAACTCTAAGTTGAATTGTTTTGCCAGAATATTATAGTAAAATACCTAATACATCCTTAGAAATGAGAGCTTCCTACATCCTTTATGTTTGAGCCCGATTTAGGCTAGGTTGCGATCTAATTTAGTGTCGTGTGGTACTTTGGGGTCTGTTTTTTTTTGGGTTCTTCTTTTCAAGAATGTTAATTTTGACGTATTAAGTTTGTGTGAAATGTTAAAATTTGGATTAGGGTGCCGTTTCAACTTTCATTTATACTTTTTTAAGAATCCTTCTAAACATATCAACAAGCTTGTCCTTGAGATATTCTACAGATGTTGCACTTATAGAGGAAAATTAAGATAATTTTTATAATAAATTTAGGATACCAATGAAACTGATATATAATAAAAAATATCATCAAATTAAATTGACACATCACGCAAAAATTAGCTTGCTAATCTTGTGGTGCCCACGGAATCTTAGTAGGTCAAAAGTTTCGAGTGGAGAAGACTTCGGAAAATTTATAGCTCCTTCATGTGTGTTTCAGCAAATAAATACCCGATTTCAGCGAGCTACTGTGCGAATCTGTAGCGTTCTCTCGAATCACAAGACATCCCCAACGGACCCAACCCCAGAAGAATAAATAAAAGAGAACAGATACCAAAAAGTCATATGCGATCCCAACGAGTTGCCGAGCCCAAAGGTTGTGTGCCACCAATCAATGAATACATTCAAACAGAAGAAGGTCGTCAGTTTAGTTGAGCCAAATGGGTATTCAACCACAAATTTGATTTGCAGTTTATACCAAACGGACTCTAATCATTTGACGAGCTTGTATAACACATCGAAAAGTCGAACGGCTTGACAGACGAATCCCAACGAGCCCCACAAGATTCCGAGCCCAAATTCCAACAATTAAGACCATATATAGCATATCTATGATCCATTCTCGTATTTCATATCGAGTGAATTTGGGGCTGGTAACAGATGGTAGGGAATATAATTTTTTTCTATACTTCGACCGATCTCACCATATTGATCAAACAATCATCATAACTTCACCACTTATATACTCGGAATATCACTCACGATGCACATGAAAAATAAACGTTTTAACCACTCATATAGACTTGAAACTATCACACTTGACTTAAAGCATCTATTTACGAGATGGCTCCTATATGCCTGAGCTCACTCATTGATTCAATATCGATCCATTCTGATAAATAGGAGCCCTCATTTCTCATAGACGAGGATTACCAAGCAAGAGAGAGTAAAGTTAATTGAGAGAGATTAGAAGGTTTAAGTTATTCTCATGTTGACATCCGCTCGACACCGACCGGTGTGAATACATCCATTACTATCAGTATTTTTTAATAATTACCACTGCAAGAAAACCTCTTCTTCACACCGGACACAACCGACAAACAAATAACTAGATTCGGAAAAATAATGACAATTACCGCTAAAAAATATTTAGAATCTCGTCAGAATTCACCTACTTATAAAATCAAACCGGACCACCGCAGAGTATACCTCCTCCGGACGCACCTCAAAACCTATCTCTGCTAACTGGTGTCCCATTATCCTCTTAGGATAGACAACTCTCTAACCGTGACACGTTCATGTCAATCCTCAACCGTAATAAGCGTACTTTTCTCAAGGACTTTACCGACGTCATATTGCTTCAAGGGCAATCTCAATACATCTCAAGTACTTTAAAACACAAATTAAATTATTGATCAAATATAAACATTCTCTATATAAATCCTTACTTTATAATCCTGCCAAGAATCAGACAGACCTGTAACGTCCTGGCTCAAGGTATTACTATTCCACGTTTTTAACAAATATCATAAAGATAACGGAAAAAAAAAAAATTTACCACGATAATATATTTTATATCATACATATACATCACCTCTCTCTTCTTGGT
>NW_021319083.1:19093482-19105473 GCF_001605985.2 Dendrobium catenatum | reverse complement strand
GAGGGGAAAGTTTAGCCTTCCACTTACAGTGACCAGTGCCCATGTTCATTCTTTGAATGACCTGTAATCTATTACAATAAATTCCCTATATTATGTAAAAGGAAAAAAAACGTAACTACGTTATTAGCTAAAAAAACTTTATAATTTCGAAGGAAAATCGTATCATCTTTGGTCTACTAGTTTATCTCTATCATCCGACCGCAGCAGTTGGGATGGGCTAAGTTTCATGTGACAGTTATCAAGATTAATGCCATAACACTTCTAACATTATTTAATAGTTTTTTGGAAGAAAAATCATACTCCTTTGTGGTTATATCTTCTATCATTGAGTTACAGTTGGCGGACGGCTTAAAATCATGTGCAACAGTTATTTAAGTTTATTGCCGTACACATTAACATCAGTAATGGTGTTGTTGATTTCTGTTTCTAGTAAAGATTTGTGCAGGGGAGATAATAGTGATTCATGAAACTTTTTCATGAGTTTGCTTTATGAGTTCGGTATGGAATTCTCTATGTTTCACCTATCCCGGTAAATGATGTTAGCATGTTTGGATGGTCTAAAAAACTTCTCAGGCAACTCTATCATGCAGCCATTACCAGGTGGACATGTATGGCTTTTTGTTGACAGCTGCCATACACTTGTCTGCTATTTTATGACATCTCCAATATCATCTGATACCTTTCCTTCTTATTGGTTCCTCATTTCTTTATCGAGGCTTTTAGGATAGTAGGATTATTGGTTCTTTGTGCTACAAACAAGGAGGGCTGGCCCAATCCTCGACCATTGGTGCTACCTTCTTTTCTTACTTTGGCGCTTGACTTGAGGGGTATGGAGAAAAGGCTTTGTTTCTTTCTCTGATAAATTTCAAAAGTTTCTTGAGGCTGTATCGGTTGAAGTGCCTTGCAAAAACAATGGAAAAAGTTTGTTGATTTCTGTTTTGATACAAATTTTCTTATCATATCATTTCACACTAGTTAATTATATATATATGAGCAAGATTATACAAATGTGGATTTATTTTACCAAATTTGCTAGTGAAAAAAAAGTTGGTTCGGTGTTACAATGAGAAACATGATATGAATTATGAGGCATTTTGGTGAAATTTAAGGGCCCATTTTCTTCATTTTATATTTTTCTTATAAAAGAACCTTTTAAATCTCTATCTTGAAGGCAAAAGGTTTTTTGAGCTATAGATTGAAATCCTGTCATGGGTTGTAGTCATTCTGATAATGGTTTCCCCTTACAAAAGAGGAATTGATGGGAGGATGGGCTTGTATGTTATAATCTAAATTGACAAATGGATCTTATCTATATGTTTAGTTGATATAGTAAAATAATAATGATAGATTTCTTATATATTGAAGTGATCAATTCTTATGTATTTTTCTTTTGTTATAGAGTAATGTGTAATTTGGACAAAATGATTTGTTTATTGAGATACTTTCATTTCATAATTTTGCTTGATCATTATTACTTGCTAATTGTGGAACTACTGAGCAATCTTTCGACTCTTTCCTCTGTTAATTTTGTAAGCATATACTTATACTGTAATAGAAGGGTGAAATCTTATTATCATTTCTTTTCAATATATTAAAAAAAAATACTTATTTGAATAGTTAGTATTGGCTTTGGGTGATGAGACATGTTCTTACTATTGGCATTGTTATTGATTTGTCTCTGGACGGAGCTTCGTTGACCAACTCTTTGTATTCTCAATCTATCAAAAGATTAGGCGTCAAGGATGGCTTGAAAGGCATTTAAAACGATGCAGCTATTTTTTCTTATATTAGATCTTGTACCCGAGAGGACGGGAGGGAATAGTTAAAACAAAATAATTATTTTCCATGGCTGAGTATTCTTGATCCTCAATTTGACTGTTTTTTTCCAACATTAAAAAGTTTGCCTGTATCAAATGGCCATTTTTTTATAAAACAAAAGTGCTTGTATTAACATTTCAATGTTTTAACTAGTTAAGGAGATTTATTCGATAGTTAAGTAAATCTTATATAGAAATTAAGTGCCATTTATTTACTCAAGTGCCAATTATCTGGCTTCTTACATATTTCGATTACGTCCTGATGGTATCATTTTTCCATGAGTTTCTTATATGGCTTACTAGTTCAGATAACGGAGCTGCCTCAACAGTCGAATCTCAGGTGAGCCCAATATCGCTTGGCATTCTATACCGATTATTAAGCTAAAAAATTGTTGAGAATTTCTCTTATCATTGTAGTTGAACTTGTGTTATCCTGAACAATTGATGAGGTGATCCATAAACAGCCCTCTCTTTGTTGTTGCCGTTGCAACGCCTGATGGATAAAATTCCCGCAGTCATGTCTATCTGGTAAAACTCCTATGGTCCATGCACTGTAGTAAACTTTTTTGTTTTGCTGGTTGTTTTGGCGCAACAGCTAAAGCTAAGAGTGTAGTGGGAACTCAGTGTGTAACAGCTTAAATCACTGAAATCCTTCTTGATGAAGGATTTCTGCAAAAGTCCTTTGAAAGCTTGGCAAAAAGCAGTGTATGCTGCTCTTGTTAGCCAAACCTTCATACTTGTCTGTGTTTTCTGATGGCGCAGAGCATATTGACGACCTCTCAATTCGTCAACTTGTGTAGTTTATTAATATGTTGATGTTTTATGGCCTTAAGACGCTTATTTAGTTTCTAATTGTGTGTATAAAACTTGCCAATCACCAATATAATAACTTGTATATTAAATGATTTATTTATCTTACTGTGTTGCCATCTTGGAATATTTGCCGCACGATAAGAGCAAATATAAAGTTTAATTCTTAGTTTGTACAAAGCTTAGGCACACAATAAGATAAAGCAAGAACTGCCTAGCGTGTATAAGGGACACAAAAAAATCTTTACTGAAAACCCCTAAAAAAGGGCATAAAAACCCATGGAAGCTCGCCTAGTTTGAATAAATCCATAGTGTTTGCAGTCAATAATACAAATGAGGTCCGCTCTTCCTTGGGGGGAAGCCTTGGCTTGACTGTCAGCAAAATATACATCATATAGAGTGCATTACATGGTGGGAATTGGAAGAATCAATATTGACTTATTTGTTTGGTCGGCAGGACCATAGTAGGCGGGCAACAAAGGGCGGAAAGGCCTTAGTCGGGTGCCTAGAAAATTGCATGAAGTGGCAAGTTTTTTTTTTTGAGAAAGCTATATTTGAAAATCCTCTTACTATCCCCGTTTTCACCGTGAAACAGAGTTAGGTAGGCTTTATTATGTGATGGTCACCCGACTAATGCCATATTCAAAACATATTGTAGGGTTTTGCTTTTTTTTTTTTGTGTTTACGAGGAGATAATCTTTGTGGGCAGAGGTGATGATTTAGAGTTTAGTAATATCTCTAGATTTTTTAGAGCAATAATGTGGCATTTCTGACTGGCTGGGAACTTTTTAGGCCATATAAGTGCCACCACCAGAGTAATTTATGCATAATAAGTTGAAGTTTCATTTTCTAATGTTTTTGATTTTAGATATTTAAATACATAAATTTTGTGATATGAATGTAATTGATCTATCTTATTTCATGGATTTAGTTGTCATCCACTTGTTCATCGACTCTTCTTCTTATTCTCCTCCTTTTTCTTCCTTTTTGTTATAAAGTCCTTTTATGTTTTAGGTGCAATATAATGAGCAGTGTGGTAGCTGTGAAGTCCTAATCATTCTTTTATGACTTTTGTAGATGTATATTTGTAGTGGATAGCCTTCTTGTGGAAGAAGCATGGCTGCTTGTGTTGTTGTATCAATGTTTCTTGGTGCTGTGGCTTTTATCCAATATCAATGATTAATACTTACCTTTTTTAGAAAGGTGTTGATGGAGTTACTGTTTGCCAACATTCACTGAATCTTCCATGTCCATGCGTTCTTGTGGAAGAGGCATGGCTGCTTGCGTTGTTACTTCCTATCAAAATATCGTAACTTTTGATCCGAAAAGAAGGGAAAGTTGTCAAAGGAGCGTAGTCGAACAGCCACGGAGTGCAAGAAGTGACGCATGCAATCTCTACACCTGCGAAGCAACGAAGCCGAACAACAATGACGAAAAGAGAATATGAAAGGCAAACCCTAGACGCTTCTAAGTTATTATTGATTAACTTAATTAATATTATTTTAAATATTAATAATTAAGTAAATTATTTAAATAATTAATAGTATAATTAGTGTATAATTTAATTATCTGAAGGCTAAAATAAACTTAAAATATATCTGAAAGTGTATCTTAAATAAACTTAAACTTTATCTGAAGTTACACTAATGAAATGCTTATATTTTGATGCATTAAATAATCTAAAATAAACTTAAAGCTTTTATCATGGTCATAATCTTGATTTATATGATATGTGAGAAGAGAAAATAAAATTATCATTTCTATGATGATCATTATCATGATTTATATGATGATGTGCGACAAGGATTTTCATGACTATAGTGATTGCTATGTGGTGTTAAACTTGTGGTCCGGTGATTAGTCATTTCCTTACGCAAATAATTTTTTTTAATTATTTTTTTGTTTTGGTGGTGGTTGAGGAGGATGTTGATAGGTTAAGGTCTCATGGTAATGCCAGAAACTAAATAGGGTTTCAATTTTAAAGTGCTGGTTGACATCAGTATGGCTGAGAGTTGCATTCAGATAAAAATTTTTCTAATGTTTTTTTTACTATTTATTTTGGGCATTGCTAATAATTTCTTTGTGCCCTTCTCATGATGATAGCACCGAAATGCTAATGACGGTGATGATCACTGGAGGCACTCCTTTGAGATGTTCTCAAAGCAAAATTGGGGCCCCTGGGAAAGAATTTTTTTGCTGCTTTGTGTTGTCATGCCTCGCTTTATAATGGTGCGATGTGGTGAAATAATTTATCTTTGCCATAATATTTGAAATTGGGTTCATTTGAACATGATAAGGTGATGCATCATCCCCTCTTATATGGAATTTCCTATAGAACTTATGTCCCGATGAAGAAGTTTTTTGGTTCTGAGGAGTGATGTATCTTGAAGATGTATAATATCATATTCTGTCGCTTTGAAAAAACAACATGAAACTACATTACAGTAATAAATATATATAATTTTTTGAAGGAAATTGTTTCCTTAGTTTTGTCTCTATCATGAAGTACAATTGGGAGGGCCAATTCATATAATAGTTATCAAAACTAATGTCATACACATTAACATTCAGTAGTGTGTTGTTGATCTCTTTTTAGTAAAAAATTGTGAGGTAGGTAATATTGATTCAGAATTTTGCCATTAGTTGCATGGTTGCTTATGAAATTTCTCTATGTTTCCTATGGCAATGATGTAGCAAGTTTTGATGGTCTAAAGCTTTTCAGGCAACCGCAGCAGCCATTACCTAGTGGATTCATGTATGGCTGTTTGTAGACAGCTGCTACACTTTTCCTATTTTATGACTCTCAATATCATCTGATACCCTGTCTTCTTATTGGTTCCTCATTCTTTTTTCCTTTTAGGAATGTAGATTTTTGGTTCTTTGTGCTACGAGGGCTGGCAAATCCTCGACCATGGTGCTACCTTCTTTTCTTGCTTTGGGCTTGACTTGAGGGGGTATGGAGAAAGCTTTGTTTTTTTCTCTGATAAATTTCAAAAGTTTCTTGAGGCTGTATGGGTTGAAGTGCCGTGCAAAAACAATGGAAAAATTTTGTTGATTTCTGTTTTGATACAAATTTTCTTAGGATATCATTTCACACTAGTTAATTATATATATATGAGCAAGATTATACAACTGTGGATTTATTTTACCAAATTTGCTAGTGAAAAAAAAGTTGGTTCGGTGTTACAATGAGAATCATGATATGAATTATGAGGCATTTTGGTGAAAGTTATGGGCCCATTTTCTTCATTTTATATTTTGCCTATATTGTGAGGTATTATGGTGAAATTCAAGGGCTCATTTTCTTAATTTTATATTTTTCTTGGAAAAGTATCTTTTAAATCTCTATATTGAGTGCAAAAGTTTTTCCGAGCTATAGATAAAAATTCTGTCATTTGCTTCAACTTTACAGTGAAAATGAATAAGGTACTAAATGTATGCTTATATTATGATTAAGATCCAGATTGATGGTGGATGTTAATCATATAACTAAGCTGCCTTGGTAAAAATTTGTTTCTTGTGGTGTTGGTATCACAACTTAAAGATGAACTAGAGCTTCTAAACATTTGCAGTTGCTACTACTTTAAGTATTCAAGCATAATAATCTGTAGACCCACAGTTTATCTGTTATTCCTGAGTATTCAAGCTCCCAAGAAATATTTTTCAAACGGTATTGTGTTTCTGTCCGTGGGGGCCTTTCATCTCAATTTCAAACTATATGGATTCAATGATGCAAATTTTGTTAGGATATGATGAATGATGAAATATTGTTGAATGCATTCCAATCTTGCCTCATCTACATCATACAATAGAGTTAGGACTTAGGAGGTCCCGTTTCTCAAGATTTATGCCATTCAGTACATTAAATAATGTGATATTGTATCTATTGAGTAAGAATTTTTTTAGGGTGATGATGATGATTTAGATATAGATTGCTCATGGCTGCTATCGAATATCTCTATATTTTTTATGGTAATGATGTGTTAGACTGGTCCAGTGGACCGGTCCAACTGGTCCATGCAGGACCCATCCATACGCGAAACCGAAGTTCCGCCTCCGCCTCTGTCCATGGCCGACCGCACCGCAAGCCTTGTGGGGCTGTTTTGGAAGAATTTTTGAGGGGTTTGAGAGGGAAGTTTGAATGTAGGGAATGTTTAGGGATTTTCTTTTGCATTGTATGCATTAAATAGTTTGTTTTTCTAGGGTTAGGGCATCTTGAATTTGGTTTGAAATTGAGATTCCTTTAGATTTAGGTTTCCTTTGGGCCTAGCGGCGTCTAGAGATTTGGGAGAGATCGATCCTCTCTCGAATAGGGATCATGTGTATGAGTGTATCTGCTAATTTCCGTTTCGCTTTCATCATATAATACAAATTGTTTACTGTTTTTTGTGATTTTTTGCAAATTTTTGTGAAGAATTCTCGTTGTTTTTAGAAGATTGATAGGAAATACTTGCGATCTACAAGTACTTCCCATCATGATGTGGTGTGTTTGGATGGTCTGGAGCTTCTTTGGCAACCGCACAACTATGTTTCACCGATATGGTCACGACACGGATACGACACGATACGGATGCGGACACGTCAATTTTAAAAATACAGGATACGGGTACGGTGCCGGACAGGATGTCATAATTTTATAAGTCATACATAATAAATTAAGAAAACAATCAAAGCATAATATTTGAAATTATAAAGAAAAGACAACAAACATCATTTATTGCCTTGTAGCTTATAATATCAAAATATAAGTAAGCCTTAAATTTCTTGCACAACAATAAAAACATAAACATAAATTGTCTAGCACTTAAAGTTTCAACTATTCAATAGAAGGAATGATATGATTATCTTCTTCAGTGGTTTTTCTTTGAACTTCTATATTATCTTCAATAAATATCATAACTTTTTATTCAGGCTGATCAAGTGAAAGATTTAGTAATTTCTATCTTTCTCATTTCATCAAGAGACTCAAATCTATCTCGGAAATGAGAGAACTTTGCTCGCAGCCTCAGAAGTAATATATGAACGTGTAATCTTTTTTTTTTTTTTTCCCGGATTTCTTTTTGTTTTTCAACGAACACGTGTATCGGATACGCGTGTCCTTTTGTATTATGCTTCTCTTTTAATGGTCAACATTCGGCACCATAAAGCATTGCAGGCCTCACTACCATCTTATAGAATTTTCCCTTAAGTTTGAGAGGTACATTTCTATCACATAACAAGCCCGATGCATTCCTCCACTTCAACCATCCAACTTGAATTCTACTGATAATATCCCATCTATTTCACCATCGCTCTGAACAATAGATCCAATATATCTAAAACATGAACTCTTATTAATGACTTAATAAGCCCAAAGTTACAATCCCCTCACTAGGTTTATTACTACTAAAATTACACTCCATATATTCCGTTTTTAGATGTACTCAAGCGAAAACCTTTAGACTCTAAGGTTGAGCTCCATAATTCAAGTTTACCTTCAAACTCCCTCTCTATCTTATCAACAAGAAGAATATCATCAGCAAAAAGCATACACCAAATTACATCCTCTTGCAAATGTCTAGTAAGAACATCTCTGACTAAAGCAAAAAGATATGGCTTAAGGCTGATCCTTGAATGTAACTCAACCGAAATAGGGAAAATACTTGGTCAATCACCTTGTGTTTGAACACGAGTAATAGCTCATGCATACATATCTTTAATGATTTGAATATAAACATTATTGACTCCTTTCTTTTCAAAACTCCTCATAGCACTTCTCTTGGAACTTTATCATATGCTTTTTCTAAATCAATAAATATCATATGTAGATCCTCCTTATTTTCTCTATATTTCTCCATCAAATCTCTTAATAAATGTATGGCTTCCATAGTCGACCTACCGGCATGAATCCAATTGATTTTGAGAAACATTAATATTACACGCAACCTATTCTCCATAACTCGCTCCCATAGTTTTAAAGTATGACACATTAACTTAATACCTCTATAATTCACACAAATCTTGTCATAATCTTTATTCTTAAAAATAGGAATTAACACACTCATTCTCCACTCATCTGGCATTTTTTTTACTTCAAAATAGTATTAAAAAAGTTTAGTAAGCCAAGAAATTCCTTCATCCCTAAGCATTTCCACATCTCTATTGGAATATCATCAGGATCCAACAGCTTTTCACCCTTCATTTTTCTTTAAAGTCTCCTAACTTCAGTTTTACTAACACGCCGATAAAAGCTGAAATCGTTATTTTCATTTTAGGGGCCTAAGGTCACTATAGTCAATCTTATTTTTTTACAATCTTCATTAAAAAGTTTAGCAAAATAATCTCATCCACCTTTGTTGAATAATCATCTTCTAAGAAAAAATATTTTTTGATCTTCATCCTTAATACACTTCACTTGAACTAAATCCTTACTACTCCTATCTCTTTGTTTGGCTAACTTATACATATATCTTTCTCATTCTTTTGTATCTAATATATTATATAAATCACTAAAAGCTAATGTCTTTGCATCGCATATTGCTTTTTTAGCATCCTTACGAGTCACTTTATATATTTTTCATTTATCAGAATTTTTAAAATTAAGCCAATTTTTATGACAAAATTTTTTATTTTTAATCTTTTGTTGTACATTTGGATTCCACCACCAACTATTTTTAATATTAGGAGCTTTTCCATTTGATACTCAAAGGACATCTTTTGCAATATTCTTAATATCACTAGTCACATTTTTGCACATAACATTATCACCCTCATGCACAGACAAAATCTTAAGATTTAAAATCTTATTCTCAAAAATATTTTTGTTAATATTCTTTAAATGCCCCCATCTAATCCTAGAAAATCGTTTTACTTTATTTATTATTTTATGCCTCTTTATCTTAAACTCCAAAACTAATAATCGATGTTGGGTACATAAATTTTCACTCGGAATAATTTTACAATCTTTGCAATCTAAACGATTTAATTTTCTAATAAGAAAATAATCAATTTGGATTGTACTATATCCATTTTTATAAGTGATGAGATGCTCATTCCTTTTCTTAAATAAGATATTAGCAATTGAAAAATCATAAGTTAAACAAAAATCCAATATGGTCTTGCCATCTTCGTTCGTCGTTCCAAATCCATGGCCACCATGAATGCTTTTAAAATCATCTACCTCTCTACCAACATGTCCATTTAAATCTCCTCCAATAAAAATTGTTTTTTCAAGATGTATCTTTTATATTAATTCTTCTAAGTCATTCCAAAAATTTAATTTAGAACTCATATCCAAACCTACTTGAGGAGCATAAGCACTTATAATATTAACAATCTTATTATCAACAACAATCTTAAGAGCTATAATTATATCTCTAATCATATTAATTTTTATAACATTATCCTTTAAACTATTATAAAAAATAACACTTATATCATTTCTAGTACCACTCCTACCCGAATACCAAATTTTAAATCATAAACTATCAAATTTCTTAGCATTCTCTCCAACCTATTTAGTTTCCTGAATGCACAAAATATTTAACTTCTTATGAATCATAATATATATTACTTCAATTAATTTTTTATGTAAGGGAACCTATATTCCGAGTTCCTATCCTAATTTTAGTTTCATGGACTAGCTTCTTTGCCCACATTCGTCCTTGATGTTGGAACCCTTGCCTTCTTAACACTGCACCCGGGCGCCAGTGCAGCGGCCCTTGCACACTTGTCACTGTATTCAGGCCATACAGCGCGTCGCTTCTAGGGGACGCCCTGACATTAACACAATTTCTTAATGGATTCTTGTCATTATTGTTCGACAAGTTTTACGCTGACTGTCGACTACCTAACGCAACCCTCCACTTTTCTCATCCAGGACTTGGGACATGGCAACAACAGTGTTAATCTTGAGGCATATTCAAGATGAAAATTTCTAAAATTAAATTCGGGATCATACGAACTCCGATTTCATCAAACTTATAGTCAAATTGAATATCTCAAGTGGACAAACACAACGACTCCAAATTAATCCAATATGAGCCCAATTGGGTCCAAATTAAGGGGCCAAAACATATTTGGAAGATTCAAAGCATTAATTGGATGACTAAATAATATCTAAATATGACATGCTTATAATCGAATTGAGCGGCTCGACGAGATGAATCCAACGAGCCCAAGATTGCTTAATTCTGAAATTAGATGGGCGCATAAATGCTTGACAAACACTCAATGATTAAAGGAATCAATATGGGCCGTCTGATGGAGCTCTCCGAATTTGCCTATGGTGTATGGTGTAAGAATTTGTGATGCTAATGGTGATGATGACATAGAATGCAGCCATCATCTACACTTCTGCTATGTAATATCTTTGTGTTTGCTTTGGTAAAGATGTGGCATGTCTGGATGGTCTGGATCTTAGGCGACCGCAGCCTCAATTGCTAAGGGGTTTCATGTGCAGCTGTTATAGGAAGCGTTGGCAGTTGCCTTATCTCTTGACTTCCACTATAATATGAGCTATCTTTTTCGTATTCTTCTTTTTAATCCCTCCTTTTTTTACTTTTTGGAATTTTTTCCTTTTGGGTTCCAGGTGCTACGTGATGTGCAATATAATAGGCAAAGTTTCTTAGTTTGTTTTATTTCATGGTTCCCACTATCACTGTTTCGGTTACTATTCTTCGTGCTCCTTTCTTGTCTTCTTTTGAGAATGGCTTTCTTTTGGCTCTGTTTTAGTTCGAGGAATTAATATTCCTTTTTTTTTGTTTTTGGTGCCACGCAATGTTCAATATGGCAGACATTGCTTTCTTTGAAGTTCCATTAACATTGCTTTCTAAGGCTGTTGTAGATGCGTATTTGTGCAAGAGGTTCTTTGGAACAAGCTTTTTGGGATGTAGCAGAAAGTTATTTTTTTGTAGATTATCAGATATGAATGATCAATGCTCTTCTTTTTTTGTTTGACATATCAATGGTCTTTGGCGTGAATATCTGTCATTGATTAGGCATGAAAGAAGGCTGGAAAATCCTCAACCAACTGATGCTTACTTGTTTTCTTACATAGGGCTTGACTTGAGGGGGTAGGGAGAAAGTTTTGTTTCTTTCTCTATGTTAAATTTCAGAAGTTTCTTGGGCCTCTATCGCTTGAAGTGCTGTGAAAAAACAATGGCAAAAAATTGCTTATTTCATTTTAAGACAAATTTGGTTTGGATATCATCTCTCTCTCTCTCTCTCTCTCTCTCTCTCTATATATATATATATATATATATATATATGAGCATGATTATACAAATGTAGATTTACTTTACTGGATTTGCTAGTGAAAAAAAAAGTTGGTTATATATTACAACAACAAGAACAACAACAACAACAACATCAAGCCTTTATCCCA
>NW_021319083.1:19077016-19093382 GCF_001605985.2 Dendrobium catenatum | reverse complement strand
AAATATTATGGTAAAAATAAATTCTTTCCGGGCTTAGCACCTTTATAATGAGAAGCATGACAACGGAAAGGAGCACCAAATTTATTTTCAAGGATCAATAATTTTGCTTTGAGAAATTCTAAAAGGAGTGCCTTGAGTGATCATCATCATCGTTAGCATTTAGCCATTATCATCATGAGAAGGATGATAGAAAAATTGCTGTCATATTGCTGTCAACCAGCATTTTAACAATTGCAACCCTGTAGTTTCTGGCATTACCATGAGAGCTTCCCCTATCAACATCATCCTGCTCAAGCACCACCAAACCCTACAAAATTTATAAATCCCCAATTAAGTACATCCGGGCTTCACACGTCCCTGGTCCTGTCGACGCTTGTTCAGCGAGCTTTCGCAACTTTCTCCCTTTTCCTTCGTCTAGGGTTTCTAAATTTTGGATTTCGGGCAGAGAGACGAGGGTTTCGGGACGCTAGGTTAAGGGGCGGTATGGATGCAGGATTTAGCCTATATCGTACCAAATAGCAAAAATGACAACTCTGAATCCTACAGACGTAGAGCTCGTTCATTCTCCGTTTTTCCTTAAATAAAATCCGATAGATCGCCGAATTTGCTGTATTTAGGAGAAGAAGCTTACCGAAAAGAGAAATATCATTGTCTCTCGTCGAGACTTCCGAGCCAACATCGTCGGACTCTTCCAAAAAGGAGAAATTATTACGTGCTGATTTCGGACGCACAACGACGCGGCAACGAAGAAATGACGACGAGGAAACGCAAACCCTAGACAGACCTAAAAGGTTCTGGGACAACCCAACGACGAGAGAAATTATAGAATTAAAGAGGCCTCCAAGCAGTTAGTAAATTTAATTTTTACTTTTAACAGAATAATAAATAAACGTGAGAAAAATAACCGGTACGATCCCCATTGAATATTAAAACAATCTAACTATTACATCTAAAATAAAAAAATTAAATTTCATAAGCCAAATTGTGATTGAAATATTAAAACTTTAAAATAAATAGATATAATAATAATGAAAATTGATCAAACATTATTTATTCGCTATCGCCATGTTATAGTCGAAGTTGTTTGCGGGCATAGAATATACGGGCGATAGAGTTATAATTCTGACTGTCTTAGCGTTGCACGGATATCCAGCTCACACATACAAAGAACAAATATTTTTTACGGTGAAAACCCGAAAGGGAAAACCACGTGGGTCTAGCCCAGTTGAAGATGATTCCACTAAATATTGAAAAAGTAACATGTCTTGACTTGTCCTTGAAGACGACTGATTACAGATATCAACTGAGAGTTTTTTAAAAGTCCAACGTCACTCCATTGCAGATGTAGGTCCGCAGGCACTCCGGTGTCAGGCCGGTTTTACTGTCAGGGTACTTAGCTCGGATGGCACTTCGGTCCCTTGGTGGTTCATCGTGGTGGGAGTGGAAACTACAGCGGCATGCACGCTGTGCGGCAGCATCTCCGGCGTCCTTGGTAGTCCAGGCGGTGGGTGGTGCTGTAGCACTCCGGCGGTGGTGGTGCGTGCAACTTCGGCGTGGTTCTGCAGCCTCCGGCGTCCCTTGGTTGGTCCGGCGAGGTGGTTGCGCAGGACTCGCGTGGTGCAGCACTCACGGCGGTGGTCGAGGAGGAGCTATGGCCGGCGAAGCTTTTTTCACTTCTCTCCTTCTTCTCTCTTGGCCTTCTCCCCCCTTTCATGAGGAAATGGGGGTCTTTTTTTTAGATATTCTGAGTGGCATAGGTTGAAAATAGTGAATAATCAAGGAAATTGGAAGTGGTCGATATGTGCAGTCGATTGATTCCTACGCATCATGCACCGCCTTCGCATGGGATATTTGAAGTGCTAGTGATTCAGAATTGATGATTCTTGAGCTCGTTGGATTCGTCTCGTCGAGCCGTTCGATTCGATAAAGCTGTTAATTGAGAGATCATTGGTACCTCAAATTGTGTTGATCTCTTCCAAAATGCAGCTTCGAGGTCTTTGGATTTGATCATTTGGGCTCAGATTGAGGTGAATTTTGGGTGGTCCGTTGGGTTTGTTCTAATTCGAACGCTCAGTTTTCGACTGTAAGTTTCTGAATCTGAATTCAGATGGTCGCTCGAGGCTAATTTTTTGAAGTTTCCAACTTGATTTTGCATCAAGATTCGTGCTCTAATCAATGTAATTTTTGATTGATTATCAGTGCCACCCCTTTTTATGGCGTCGAAGTTTACAAAGTCCAAAAAATATATATATTTGTATCTTTCTAGCTGCTTATGACTTAGGGATGGTGTAAGTGAGCCGAGCCGGCTCGCGAGCCGGCTCGAGCTCGACTCGTTTATGAGACTCGCCGAGCCCGAGCTTTACGAGCTCACGACGTCGAGCTCGAGGCTCGTTTGGTTAAACGAGCTCGAGTTTCGAGCTTGAGCCGGCTCGGCTGTGATGCTCGCCAAGTCGGCTCGAATAAATTTATTTTTAATAAAATTAAATAAGAATTATATTTTTATTAATTTTTAAATCTAAAAAAAGAATCGGCTGTAGTTAATTTAAAAAAAAAACTCTTTGCATATAACTTCTCAAATATATATCATATATATTAAATATGGGATATGTTCCCAAGACTGTCAACTATTAAGAGGTTAGAGGCGATAGTAAAATTTGATAGTTAAATTTTTTATCCACGGGAAAAAGCAGTAATTAAGGCGCGCTCTGGAAATTGAAGTTTAGGGAAATGTTTCATTGCTTTATCCACGGATAAACACATAAGGACAAATATTTTTCAATAGAAAAGGAAAAAAGTGCCCGCGGGCCGCACCTGCAACTTTTGGTTGGCTCTGGCTGCCCGAAATTTTTCTCCTGCACACCGCTGGCCCATGGCGTTTGGCTATTGAGAAACGGGCGGGAAAAAGGTAGGGGGCGGGGTAAACTGGAACTCGAGCGGCTCGGACGAGCTTATTTCTGTGTCGCGAGTCGATGTTCGAGCTCGATTTTTGAGCTCGACTCGAGTTCGGAGCCTGATGTTCGAGCTAGATATTGACTCGCGAGTCGAGCTCGAACAACCACCTGCACTCAGGGAGACCTCACTCTCGACTCGTTTGCCACCCCTACTTATGAACTGATAACTTGCTTTAATAATGCCCATATAAAAATAACAAAAAATTTTTAAATTATCCGTCTTATATAGCATTTATATTAGGTTCAGACCCAGCTATATCTGTCATAGAAGTTAATTGATGGAATGTTTACATGTTTTTTCTAGAAGTAGATTCATGCACTATGATTTAATTATACACAACATATCGCTTTGTAAGAAAATGTAACTCTTATCTATCTAATATAAGCAATATCAAGATAGATGTATTCCTCTATATTTGATATTAATTTATATACACTTTATCACAATATTATAATCTCTGTCTAATATTATAATTTTAAGAAGTTATTTAATTAATATTAAACTATTGACGTCTATAACGTTATAAATGTATAGTTAATTAATGTTTAAACTTAGGCTTTTTTGGCCTTATCTGTGTTTTGAATGAGGCGGCTGTTAACGCCCCTCAAAGGTCCTCCCTTCTTTTAATAAAAATTTAACGAATGTTTAAACACTATTAATTATTTGTATATATCAATTAATGTTCTTTGCCTTTAACGTTATATAATTCCGCCTCTTTTGAGCTTTTAGGAAAATATATTAATTATTGCATTTCTTATATTATTTATTATTTTTATAATTGAAAATTTCTGGGGAAAATTTTAATGCTCTTCCCCTCCCTCACACCACTATAAATACCCCCTTTGGGGGTATGAAAATTTGCATTCCCCCTCTCTTCTCTTCTTTCTCAAGCTGAGGCCTTCCCCTAGCTCTGTTCAGACGGGTATCCCCTGTTCAGTCCTAGGGCCCCTCACTGAGTAGGAATTTCCCGCATCTTTCTCATCTTTTCTACTCCTCCTTCTCAGCTAGGCTTCCCTAGCTCTGTTCAGACGGGTATCCCCTGTTCAGTCCTAGGGCCCCTCACTGAGTAGAAATTTCCACTTATTTCTTCTTCTCTTTCAATATAGAGGTTATGACGGGTGATCACCATCCTTCGAGAAATCCGATGACCAAAGGAGATTCACGTCTTGCTGCCCAGATGATGATGAGGGGGTCTAGTAAGAAAGCTGAACCGAATGATGTTGCGATCCATCGTTTACTAGCGATTCACTGATCATCTTCTACGAAAAATTTCATTTTCCTAATGACATCGTGGCGAAGGTTCCTAAAAGGTCAGATCGAGCATGTCTCCCTCCACCAGGATATCTGACCATTTCTGAGTCTAGTTTGCAAGCTGGGTTGCGATTCCCCCCTCCTCCTGAGCTGATTGATATCTCTGCAAGGTGTGGAGTAAGTTTAGCCCAATTTTCGCACAGAGCTATGTCGATAACGATGGGGCTGATTGCATTCTTCAGAGATCGCGGAGCCGTTATAACACCCGAGTATCTTTCGCGGATGGGCTTATTCATTGTTGATACACAGGGGCGCGTGACCTTTTGGTCTAAATGGTTAGACATGCGCACCTGAGACCCGTTGAAGAGCTGGGCCCATGCATTTTTCTATGTGCAAAATGATTAAGGCCTCATAGAGAAATGGGGGAAGATGAAGGATCTACACGTCCCTTTGCATGTCGGAGAAGATGACATCTTGAAGATTCTTAACATCCCTGACGTCAAACATCTTCTATTCGAGGTTCGTCATTTGACCAAATATATTTAAGAAGAATTTCTATTCAAAGTGGGGCTGTCAATTCAAGCTGGGAGGTCAGAGGCAAAGATGTTGAATAAGTCTACTAAAGTTCACGAGCCACCTGCCCCTTCTTCAAAAGTTCCTTCTAAGCGAAAAAGTGACGATCCTCAGGCCTTGTTGAAGAAGAAGAAATTGGAAGGAATTTCAACGAGCCCTAGCCAGGTTCCCCCTGACTCTTCTCCTGCAAAGTTACATGTTCCTGGGGATGTGTTGAAACATCAGTGCCTTGGACGTCGCAAAACTGATGACTTTGTGAGTAGCATCTTCTCCTTTGTTTTTCAAACTTCTTTTTGTTGCATTAATTGGAACATTTTTTTATGTATCCTCTTATTCTATTTCAGCTATCACGCCACATGGAGCTTGAGGTCGAGCTTACTCAAACCTTAAACGATGGAATGATGAATTTGTGAAGGTGAAGTATCTTAAAGGAGAGTATAAGCAGAAGTATGACCATAGAACCAAGGAGGTGAAGGTTCTAGAGGTGGAATTGACCGAGTGTATAACTGAATTGGCCAATATCATGACCACTACTTATCTTAAGAACCAGCAGATAGATCAACTCCAGATTGAACTTGTTGAGGCACAAACAATGATCACACGGCTTCTAAAGGATCAAAAGGTCTCTGGAGAGAATGTGGCAGTTCTAGAAGCTGAAAATAAGAAATCTCAAATCATCATAACTGAGAAGGAGGCCGCTTTGTTCGGCCTAGAATCTTCAAGAGTTATCGAAGATTTTAAGAAGTCAATAGACTTCAAGATCATCATCCAGGATCACCTTCAGGAGGCTCGCGAGCATATATATAATGTAGAAGTGAAGGCTTTGGAGCAGCAGTGCCTAGATGAAGGCTTTACCCGAGGTTTCCTGAAGGGAGTTCGACTGGTACAACGCAAGGCCGGAGTTAAGATTGATGGGCTAACTACTAGCCAGGCTTCCGAGGATCCTTCTTCAGATTTGGGTGGAGCTGAGATTGAAAGCGAGCTGAGGAAGGTCTTTTCTAGTGACGATGAATCTGTTGATGTTGAGTAGTATTTTTCTTTTTATTAGTTGTATCATTTTATTTTTCTTAGTGATTATTATGTGTAGGATGTATGTATCCACATGTGCGTTCTCTTATGATTTTATAAAGGGTTATTAATGCTTTTATCTCAAATTAACCAATGAAGAATATTTTAGTATTTTTACTCAACTCAAGTGATTTTTTTTTTAATGCTGTCTTAGAGCACTTGACTTCTCCGAGGTTATTAATTACAGCACTTTCCATGCCTTTTTAACCTGTGTGAAAGAAGTCGAATCGGTTCTCCCTGAGACCAATTATCCAGTGATCAAGATACATCTTTCTTGGATCAAGGATTTAAAGATCTATATGACACCCACCAAGGATGTTTGACCTTTCCAAGGTTGTTAATCAAAGTGTTGTTTGATGATTTTAACCTGTATGGAGGAGGACGGATCGAATCCCCCTGTGATCGATCATCCAGTGATTGAGATGCAATGAAGATTACGTAATTCTCGAATCAAGGATCTTAATGTTAGAGTTCACAATATGTGTGAAATGGTTATCATACATTCTCTCGGAGGAGAAGATAATATAAACGAGCAAAGTTTCATAATATTGGGTAATATCAAGCATCCATGTTATAACATAGGGATACAAATGATAGGAGACAGACAACACTCAACACTGAAGACAAGTAATTCTCTACTGATAATATTTGCGTATATTTTTTATGTTCCAGGTTCGGGGGAGCATCTTTCTCTCAGCATTATTCAGCTTGAAAGTTCCAGGCTTCACCATGGCTACCACCAAGTAAGGACCCTCCCAGAGGGGGGAGAGTTTGTTATGTTGAGGACCTTTTCCTGCTGCCTCGATGCTACATAAAACTAACTTTCCAACCAAAATATGTCGAGGTTTCATTCTTCGATTATAATAACGGACAACTCTTTGATGATATGCAGATACTTTAAGCATTGCCACATCTCTTACTTCCGGAAGGAGATCTAAATTATTTCGGAGCTTCTCCTCATTACTGTTGAAGTCAAAAGCTTGGACTCTCGGGCTTGGAATTCCAATATCGACGGGAAGGACTGCTTCTGTGCCAAAACAGATATTATATGGATTTTCTCCTGTTGGAGTCCTGGAGGTGGTGCGATAGGCCTAGAGGACATTGGGGAGTTCATCAGCCCATTGCCCCCAGCCTTCCCGAGGCGCGTCTTCAGTCCCTTCAATATAGTTCGATTTGTAACCTCAGTTTGACCATTTGTTTGAGGATGGGCCACGGTTGTGTGTACCAATTGAATGTGAAGATCCTTACAAAATGCTGTGAAAGTTTTTCCAGTGAACTGAGTTCCATTATCAGTAATGATCTTTGCCGGAATGCCAAAGCGACAAATTATATTTTTCCAAACAAATTGTTTGGTATTTGCTTCGGTGATTTTTGCTAGGGGTTCAGCCTCTACCCATTTAGTAAAATAGTCTACGGCCAAGATGATAAACTTTCGTTGTCCAGTAGCTATAGGAAAGGGTCCCATTATATCTATCCCCCATTAGGCGAAAGGCCATGGGCTTTGAAGTGATGAGATCTCCACAGCATGTGAATGGGTGAGGTTGGCGTGTAGCTGGCAATTGTTACATTTTTGGATGAACTCCAATGCATCTTGTTTTATCGTGGGCCAGTAAAACCCTTGCCTCATAATCTTAAGAGAGAGCACTTTTCCTCCTAAGTGTTCTTCACATATACCTGAATGGACTTCTCGTAGAGCATAATCAGCCTCTGACGGTGGGAGACACTTAAGATATGGCCCAGTAAAGGCTCGCTTGTATAGTTCTCCACTAATAATTATGAAGTTAGTTGCTTTCCTCGGAGTCGCATTGCAACTGTCAAGTCTTCGGGCAGCACACCATTTTGCAAGAATGATAAGATAGGATCCATCCAAGACGGTTCTCTTGTCTCATCAATGGATTGTATAATCCAAGGACCTTCAATACTCGGGAAGTGTATTTCCTCGATATATCTTCTTTTGAAGAGGTCCATTGTTGCTGATGTAGCAAGCTTTGAGAGGGCGTCTGCACGGGCATTCTGCTCCCAAAGTATATGGACAATTTGATACTTTTTTATATGGGTAAGAAGTGACTTCGCTATACCATAATATTGTGCCAAAGATGAATTATGGGTATCAAATTCTCCCTCAACTTGAGAGGCAACAAGTTGAGAATCAGTATGAACCATCAAAATTTGAACCTCGTAGTCTATAGCCAATCGTATTCCTGTAATAAGAGCTTCATACTCAGCAACATTATTTGTAGCAGGAAACTTCAGTCGAAGCCCATATTCGAAAGTGACTTGTTGTGGAGATATCAATAAGATTCCAGCCCCAGCACCAGAACTCCCAGAGGCTTCATCAACATATAGTGTCGAACAAGGTGGAAGAGGAGGAGTGACTAGCGGTTCATCAGAGGCAAGGTTGGTACATTCGACGACAAAGTCTGCAAGCACTTGTGACTTGATGTCGGGTCTAGGAAAAAAATGGATGTCAAATTCTCCAAGTTCCACCGACCACTTGATTAATCTTTCAGATGCTTCAGGCTTTTGGAGAATATTTCTTAATGGGAGATTTGTGTAAACCCTAATCGTGTGAGCTTGAAAATAGGGGCGTAATTTTTTGGCTGAGAAGATTAATGTCAAAGCCATCTTATCTGCTAACGGATAACGTATTTCTGTTTCAGAAAGGACCTTGCTAACATAATAGATGGGACGTTGAATGCCATTCTCCTCTCAGATCAAGACCGAGCTTATATCATGTGAGGAGACAACCATATATATGTACAACATTTCTCCTGGTACTGGCTTTGAAAGTAGTGGAGGTGAGGACATAAATTCAGAGCTGTTCGAAAGCCTCCTGGCATTCATCTGTTCATTGGAACCCTGAGTTACAGGCTCCTCTTAGTGTCTTAAAGAAAGGCAAGTATTTATCACCCGAGCGAGCCAAAAAGTGAGAAAGAGCTGCAATTCTTCCATTTAGATGTTGCACTTCTCTGTGCTCCTTAGGGGCACCATATCTCTTAGTGCCTTTATCTTTTCAGGTATCTGCCTATTTTCACCATGGTGGGAAAAACCATGCTGGAGAAGGAACATCTGGACCAACTATGGAAGATCACATCCAGAAAATGGAGGAATCTCAAAAGGAGATCCTTCAACTCTTGCGAGGAGCCCGATAATCGATGTTAGCAGAGCAGGAGAAGATTCGTCTTCCTCAAGATCCATCATAAGCCAGAGGTGTTCAACCCAAACGTGTTCAGGCAAACATCCCTATCCCTCAATTAAGGGGTCGTCCTAAAACACAACAAGATGTTGACCTTGCCGACACTGCTAGCTCTACCCATCCTTTTCGCCCTAGTCAGTTAGTCCGCATTTTGTCGGATATTCCTGAGGACGTGGTCGATCCTCGCATTGCTGACCTCCCGCGTAATGTCTTACGTCATGAACTGAGGTGCTTGGTCCAATAAGAGTTCCATGGCAGGGATGAAAGACAATCTCTCCATCAGTGAGACTTCCCGGAGACCTCACCACTAACTGAAGCCATCCATAAACATCCCATTCCTGCAGGGTTCAAACCACCGAGCATTGATTCTTATGACGGGACGTCCAACCCTATGAGCACATCGATCACTATAGAACTATTATGCATATTAAGAGAGCCTCGGATGCGCTCCTCTGTCAAGTATTTCATGCCACCCTCAAAGGGCAAGCTCGTACGTGGTTCTACTCACTCCCAGCTAGAACTATTCCTTCGTTTGTCAAGTTAGCCAAATTGTTTGTCAAACAATTTATTGCTAATCGAAGAATTATTAAGGACTCTTCCCATCATTCTGGGATCCGCCAAAATGAAGGAGAATCACTCAAAGACTACTCCTAAAGGTTCTCTGTCGAAGCTCCACAAATTGCAGGGGTGGATCATGAGTTGCTAAGAGGAGTTTTTCTTAGAGGGCTTTGTCCTGACCCTTTTCACTCAGCACTCATGCGAGATACGGTACATTCATATGCTGATCTAATTCATCGTGTGGATGCACAAATTTCAGTAGATGAAGCCATCAATGCTCATTAGAAGCAATTCGAGCAAACAATTGGGAAGCGTAAGAATGCACCAGGGAATGGTGATTCATCATCACAGCGGAAGAAGAAATGGGGTAATAACTTGCCCCCTCGACCTTCATAATCTCGACGGGAGCCTCGACCAGAGAAAGAGTATATAACTCTTAATACATCTCGAGCAAATGTCTTGATGGCCATCCGAGATGAACAGAGTGTTAAGTGGCCAAATCCCTTAAAGCCAAACTTAGGAAATCAAGAGAAATACTGCCACTTCCACCGTAGTCGTAGACACACAACTGAAGCATGCAAACAACTTAAAGAGGAAATCGAGAGACTAATCCGACAAGGTTACCTTGGTCAGTTCATAGCAAACCCACCTGGTCGTAATGACATTCCATCTGCTGGGGGCAACCGACACAAAGACAGCCACAAAATAATCATCAACTGGTTGGAGAGATCGAGACTATCACTGGGGGTCAATTATTATCCAACCAAGTTTTACTTGCGGTGAACGAGGAGCCATCACAAAAGAAAATTCGTGCTGACCATTGTATTACTTTTGATGATGTTGATCTAGAGGGCATTCAGATCCCTCATCAAGATCCATTTGTAATTAACGCGGGAATTGGCGATCCATGCTTCAATGTCAAAATGATCTTAGTTGATAATGGGAGCTCAGTGGATGTCATATTTTACTCCACCTTTCTTAGTATGGGCCTTGTGAGGGAAAAGCTCAAGCCAGCCACAGGACCATTATATGGGTTTGATAATCGACTTGTACTAGTAGAGGGAACAATTAGCCTCCCGGTAACACTTGGGGAATTTCCTCGGCAAGCTACTCATCGAATCCAATTCATTGTAGTAAAATCGAAACCAGCTTACAATGCTATTTTTGGGAGACCACTACAATCAATTTTTTGAGCTATTCCCTCTATTCCACATCTCAATATAAAGTTTTTAACCCCACATGAAATTGTCATGGTATGTGAAAATCAACAAATAGCACAATCGTGTTATCTGAGACAGGCTCAACCACGCCCATCAGTTTCTCTAAGTATTGAGAATTTTGACCTTCGAAATGAGGACGTCCCTCAGAGGGCTTCCCCTGTTGAAGACCTTATATGTATCTACATATCAGATGAAAATCCATCTAAAATAGTACAGGTCGGATCCATGCTCTCAGAGGAGGAGAAAAGAGAATACGTGGATTTTCTACGTAGAAATCAAGATATTTTTGCATGGAGTCCAGCAGATATGCCAGGAGTTGACTCAGAGATAATTGTGCATTCTCTAAAAATAAATCCAGCCTGTAAGCCAGTTATTCAAAAAAAATAAAATTTTGCGCCGGATCGTCAACAAGCCATCGAAGAGGAAGTTGATAAACTTTTGGAAGTTGGGCTTATACGAGAAGTACACTATCCCGCATGGTTGGCAAATGTTGTCATGGTTAAGAAAGCTAGTGGAGCTTGGAGGATGTGTGTGGACTACACGGACCTCAATAAAGCTTGCTCAAAGGATAGTTTTCCGCTCCCTCGTATTGACCAACTGGTCGATGCCACGTCTGGGCACCAAATGCTGAGTTTCATGGATACATACTCTGGCTACAACCAGATAAAGATGGATCCCATAGATGAGGAAGCAACAACTTTTCAAACAGATAAAGGACTATACTGCTATCTGGTCATGCCATTTGGACTCAAGAATGCTGGAGCCACATATCAACGCCTTATGAATAAGGTTTTTAAAGACCTTATAGGGCAAACTATGGAGGTATATGTAAATGATATGTTGGTAAAAAGTCTTGAAAAATCGTAGCATATATCTGACTTAGAACGGTGCTTCTCAACAGAAGTAACACTACTATTTTATGTAAGGAACAATAAGAAGGAACGTCATGTCGAGCACATAAATTAAATATAAGCATGAAATTTCAAAGGTGGGGCCGAGAGGTACCTTTGCGATGAAGAAATATAGTTGGGGGGAATGCTGTGGAAGATGCGTATCAGGTGTAGGAACACGTCGGTTGAGCAAGGATTGGAGCGGCTAGGGCTAGGGATGAGTGTGAAGCAACTGCGTCTTCCAAATACAAAAATACCTCGCAGGAACTTCACGGCGCGGGCGCCACATGTGAGAACTCGCACAACTTTAAATCCCATTAAATCTTCCGAAGAATGGGATTTAGATTTACAATAATTTATGCCGTAAATACGGGATTTACGTCGTCGAGGGATTTACAGGCGCGCAAAAAAACTATTTGGCTGGATTTAGGTTAAATCCTGCTTAAATCTTATGCCGAATCCAATAACAAACTACCCCTTAGAGAGGCGAGCCTCTTTTTCGCTCCAATCAGCATTAATATTAATTTTTCTATACAATAAGAATAAATAATGTGAGAAGAATTACAGGTCGCTTGAATATAAAAGCAATCTAACTTTATCATCTAATTAATAATTAATATAAAACATTTATTTAAAATTAAAATAGTTAATATTTATTTCATATTTCATTAATTAGATTAATTTAGTTTTAAATTAATATGAAAAGAGATATATATATTTTTATTTTTGATTTATTTATACTAGACATATTTTTTATCATTTTTCAAATAGCAACCGAGAGATATACTTTTTTTAATACAAACTCCACTCAAATTTGATAGAAAATGGACTGTTTAAATAAAAAAATTTAAAAATTGAGATATTTTAGTTTTATTGATAATAATTTTTTTACTATTGCGTTCTTTAAATTATCAAATTTATACAAATTTCAAATTTGAAAGAATTTCTTTATTCTTAAATATTTGCTATTATTTTAAATATTTTTAATCAAATTCAAGACAATTAAATATTTAAAGCTTATAATGTATTATAAATATTACTTAAGTAATTAATATTTAAATATATATGCTATATTTAAATATTAATTAGTATTATAAATATTACTTAAATAATAATTAATATTTAATATTATTAGTATTATAAAATTACTAAATATTTAATATTTATTAGTATTATAAATATTACTTAAATATTTTTTTTAATAATATTAGTTAAATATTAATTTAAATGTTATTTTATTTAATATTTAACTCTCTCTCCTATTAGTTTAACTCTCTAAATATTTACTATCTTCATGCACCCACATGCTCTCCCTCTCTACTCTACTGTCTCTCTCTCACCGGTCAGCTTTTTCTCTCTTCCTACCCACACTATCTCTCTCTCTCTTCTCTCCCCCGTCATCTCCACTCCCTTTCTTTTCTCTCTCAGGCTATTACGCCAAATAGGTTGGCGTATTTAGAAAACGTTTAAATATTTGGCGCATTCTAAATGCGCCAAATTATTCAATCGTATGTCCCTTTTTAAAACTTTTGCTAATCGTGCTCTTTTACATAATGTTGTTTAAAAAGTGCTCCTTTCCAAAAATTTAGCCTTTACACAATACAAGATAATTTGGTTATTTTATTTAAAATGTGCATATTTGCTTAATAGATTTTTTGTTGCATGCTGTTATACAAAAACGTGCAATTCTGCGCTCAATTACGCTTTAACTGTTATAATATGATGAAATATATGCATACATTATGAAATTATATATATTGGGAGGTATAAAGGTCAGAATTTTTAGATTCTATTTTGAGATTATTAATATATAAAAAAATTAATATGAATATATATATTCATTGGATTCGTTATAAGATTAAGTAGGATTTAACCTAAATCCAGCCAAATAATTTTTGCGCGCCTGTAAATCCCTCGACGATGTAAAACTCGGATATTTACAGGCATAAATTCTTGTAAATCTAAATCCCATTCTTCGGAAGATTTAATGGGATTAAAGTTGTGCGAGTTCTCACATGTGGCGCCCGTGCCGTGAAGTCCCTGCGATGTATTTTTGTAGATGGAAGACGCAGTTGCTTCACACTCATTCCTAGCGCCTAGCCGCTCCAATCCTTGCTCAACCGACGTGTTCCTCCACCTGATACGCATCTTCCACAGCATTCCCACCAACATATATATCTTTCTTCATCGCAAAGGTACCTCTCGCCCCACCTTTGAAATTTCATGCTTATTTTAATTTATGTGCTCGACATGACATTCCTTCTTGTTGTTCCTTACATAAAATAATAGTGTTACTTCTGTTGAGAAGCACCGTTCTAAGTCAGATATATGCTAGCGATTTTTCAAGACTTTTTACCAACATATCATATACATATACCTCCATATTTCGTCCTATAAGGTCTTTAAAACCTTATTCATAAGGCGTTGATATGTGGCTCCAGCATTCTTGAGTCCAAATGGCATGACCCGATAGCAGTATAGTCCTTTATCTTTTGAAAAGCTGTTGCTTCCTCATCTATGTGATCCATCTTTATCTGGTTGTAGCCAGAGTATGCACCATGAGCTCAGCATTTGTGCCCAGACGTTACATCGACCAGTTGGTCAATACGAGGGAGAGGAAAAACTATCATTCGGACATGCTTTATTGAGGTCGTGTATAGTTCACACACATCCTCCAAGCTGCTCACTAGCTTTCTTAACCATGACAACATTTGCCACCATGCGGGATAGTGTACTTCTCGTATAAGCCCAACTCCAAAAGTTTATCAACTTCCTCTTCAATGGCTTGTTGACGATCCGGCGCCAAAATTTCATTTTTTTCTGAATAACTGGCTTACAGGCTGGATTTATTTTGAGAGAATGCACAATTATCTCTGAGTCAACTCCTGGCATATCTGCTGGACTCCATGCAAAAATGTTTGATTTCTACTAGTAGAAAAACCATGTATTCTCTCTTCTCCTCCTCTGAGAGCATGGATCCGACCTGTACTGTTTTAGATGGGTTCTCATCTGATATGGAGATACATATAAGGTCTTCGACTATGAAAGCCTCTGAGGGACGTCCTCATTTCGAAGGTCAAAATTCTCAATACTTAGAGAAACTGAGGGCGTTATGAGCCTGTCTCAGATAACACGATTGTGCTATTTGTTGATTTCCATGTACCATGCCAATCCCATGTGGGGTTAAAAACTTCATCTTGTGATGTGGAATGGAGGGAATAGCTCCAAAAATTGATTGTAGTGGTCTCCCAAAAATAGCATTGTAAGCTGATTCTGATTTTACTACAATGAATTGGATTGGATAAGTAGCCTGCCGAGGAAATTCCCCAAGTGTTACTAGGAGGCTAATTGTCCCCTCTACTCTATATGTCGATTATCAAACCCATATAATGATCCTGCGGCTGGCTGGAGCTTTTCCCTCACAAGGCCTCATACTAAGAAAGGTGGAGTAAAATAGGACATCCACTTGAGCTCCATTATCAACTAAGATCCTTTTGACATTGAAGTATGGATCGCAAATCCCGCGTTAATTACAAGTGGATCTTGATGAGGGATCTGAATGCCCTCTAGATCAACATCATCAAAATAATACAATGGTCAGCACGAATTTCTTTTGTGATGGCTCCTCACTTCACCGCAAGTAAGACTTGGTTGTGATAAAATGGACTCCCAGCGATAGTCTCGATCTCTCAACCATTTACGATTATTTTGTGGCGGTCTTATGTCGATTGCCCCCAGCAGAGGAATGTCCTACGAACAGTGGGTTTGCTATGAACCGACCAAAGGTAACCTTGTCGAATTAGTCTCTCGATTTCCTCTTTAAGTTGTTTGCATGCTTCAGTGTGTGTCCACGGCTACGGTGAAAGTGCAGTATTGTTCTTGATATTCCTAAGTTTGGCTTTAAGGGATTTGGCCACTTAACACTCTGTTCATCTCGATGACCATCAAGAACATTTGCTCGATATGTATTAAGAGTTGTATACTCTTTCTCTAGTCGAGGCTTCCCGTCGAGACTATGAAGGTCGAGGGGGCAAGTTATTACCCATTTACTTCTTCCGTTGTATGATGAATCACCATTCCTTGGTGCATTCTTACGCTTCCCAATTGTTTGCTCGAATTGCTTCTTTAGCATGATGGCTCATCCGCTGAGATTGTGTTGCCTCCACACGATGAATTAGATCAGCATATGAATGTACGTATCTCGCTATGAGTTGCTGAGTAAAAAGGGCCAGGACGAAGCCCTCCAGAAAAAACTCCTCTTAGCAACTCAGGATCCACCCCTGCAATTTGTCGAGCTTCGACAAGAGAACCTTTAGAAGTAGTATTTGAGTGATTCTCCTTCCATTTTGCGGATCCCAGAGAGATGGGATGAGATCCTTTAATAATTCTTCGATAGCAACAAAATTTGACAAATAATTTGGTTAACTTGACAAACGAAGAATAGTTCTAGCTGGGAGTGAGTAGAACCACGTACGAGCTTGCCTTTGAGGGTGGCAAGAAATACTTGATTAGGATGAACAATAGGTTATTGTACGTTACTTCTCTGCTCCGAAGGCTCCATTCGCGTAAAAAAAGATATTATGAATAAACATGTTTCATGGGTTTGACTTTTTACTAGGCTTTAGTTGTCATAAATTTTCTACACAAATAACTATTCT
>NW_021319083.1:19052856-19076916 GCF_001605985.2 Dendrobium catenatum | reverse complement strand
AAATTATAAAAATAAAATTAATATATCTTTAAATAAAAATAGTTAATATCATTTTATCATTAAAATAATTATTTAAATATTAAATATAAATCAGTTAACTATTATTTAAATTATTTAAATATTAGTTTAATTACTTTAAAACATATATATAATATATCAGTTAATTGCACTTATTATTTAAAATATTTAAGTATTAATTTAATGTTATTTTTAATATACTCTCTCTCTACCGTGAGCTTTAACTCTCTCTCTCTCTCTCTCCACTCAATTTTTTTCTCTCCAGTTAGCTTTATCTCTCTTCGTGCCACTCTTTCTCTTTTCTCTCTCCCTATCCTCTCCCCTTCACTCTTTATTTTCTCTCTCTTACAAATACGTCAATTTATTTGTCGCATTTAGAATGCGGTCAAATATTTGGAGCATTCTAAATGCGCCAAACTATTCCGCGAATCTGCTCTTTTTTAAAAATTTTAGTCCTTTATGCTCCTTTTACATAATACTGTTTTAAACCTGCTGCTTTTTAAAATTATCCCTTGTGCAAAACAATGTTTTAAGACTTTTTATCGTAATATAATACTTTTTTTCTTGTTTAAAAAAATTCATTCCATTAAAATTCAAAAAATTTCAAAAAATCGTTGTAAACTTAAAAAAAAAGTCAAAAAATATATAATCTTAATCTATATAACATATAAAAAATCACACAGTTAAAGTCTTACTAGTGCAAATTTGTCCACATTTTTTGCTAACGAAAATAAATTTAAAAAAAAAATTGATAAAATTTATGTATTTTTTAAAATCGATATAGTTTAGTGTGATTGAGAACAAGTTTTTTAATTGGGCCAACAGACAAAAACAACTCTAAGACCTCCAAAATCAAAATTTTCTCTCCCTCCTCTCTTTTTCCCTAATTTCCTTCTCTTGCTCTTTGTCTTGGTTTTCTGTTTTGGCAAACGAAATGGCATTTAAATAAAAGGCATTACATTTTTTATTTTTTTTAATAATAAAATATTCAAAAGATATAATATAATTATATTTATTATCCAATTTTAACCTAAATCTTTTTATATCTTCAAATCCAATAATGTATAATTATAAACAAAAATATTTATAAATTAGTTAAGCATGTTTAGAACCTTCCGGTGAAACCGATTTGCAAAATGAATTGCTAACAATATAAAATTTTCCAATTATGCCGACAATTGTCAGTTTTTTAAGGTATTTCACCTAAGCCAAAAATATATGAAAATTTTTCATTAAACTAAAGTTTAATAATATTTATGCTGAGGTGAATCAGGTTTATGGTTTAGACCTATAATGACTCGATCATGAAATAATTATTGACTGCTCTATATTAAAAATAAAAAGCCTACAAAAATTTAAGGGTTCTAACACTTCAAATATATTGACTGAATCTAACAAGCCTTTAATGAGAAAATATAAAACTACTCCTTTAGGTTATTCTCTCATTTTAGTGAATCCCAAAAATATGATACGAGTCTTTGATAATCCTCCTATTTATGATAAACTGGTCAATAAGAAGCTTAGCAAAGTTAACAAAGGTGTAGAGAATCTCATCAAATAGATAATTGATCAAAACTCTAGCCTAACCCCTAAGAGTGTCATGAAAGATCTGTTAGTGGAGCATATTAAACTTTTATTGAATATTTATGATATTATTATAATGATTTTTTTGCTCATAAGAATTAAATAACCATAACTTGAACTTTTGTCAAAATGGGATGCTAGAGATTTGTATTAATAAGAAATGAGACCTCTTAAATGTTATGATGAGTAGTGCATTGATTCCTATCCCTCTTGGAGAATTCTTCTTGAATAACATATTTGAGAGAGAGAGAGAGAGAGAGAGAGAGAGAGAGAGAGAGAGAGAGAGAGAGAGAATAAATAAAGCATGATTAGATTAAGTCAGCAAAAATTATAATATGGTCATAAGTTAGCAAAAATTATAATGTGGCCAAACCATCTAAGGCGACTCTCTTTAATCATATCTTCCACTAGAACTACTTCAACCTTTTCACATATAGGCTCATTTCGGATCCTGTTTATGAGAGTAAAGTCATTCATCCACCCGAGCATCCTCATCTCTGCAACAATTAACACTTAATATTATGCCTCTCTTTAATGAACAACTACACAATTAATGTTCTAGAATTCCTATCTTCCCATTAGTTGGTGATAGTTAAATGATGTTAGTCGAGCATTTGCATTATGCGACGATGGTTGAACTAAAATATTTAAATGGTGGTGGTCGAGTAATGGTTGACGGGTGATGACATTTGAATGTCAACGGGGAAGAAATGATAATTAGGTGACAATCAATGAGGTACAATAGTTTGGTGATGGTGATTAGATAGTTTGTTGATGAATTTTTGTTGGATGATAATGATTGGTGCTGATGATCTTTTGCGTTAAGCATGGAACATTGCTCTATAGCTCTTCAAACCTATAGGCTCTCTCCAAACATAGCTCAAAAACTCCCCTTTATCTAAAGAATAAGAGTCTATCTATAATTGTTAGGGTGACACCTTGATAATCTTAGTCAAAATCTTAAAACACTTTATAAGATATCTCATATTGATTATTTTTTTCTTAAATCATTATTTGAGCATTTATGTCTCTTAATGACTTGACAATTAAGTGATATAAGACTTATTGGATTCCTTTTATTGAGATGCTTATTTTAACTATAAGCACGTAATATTTGAAGATTGTTTAGTCCATAATAAATGCCATCTAGTTCTCAACTTTAGTGTTTGATTTAGACTTTTTTGGACTAAAAAATGCTTAGTAGTGTCAGGTTCATTTAATTAAGATATTTAGTTCACGATAAGTTTGCATAAATAAATTTTTTGGATAATTTTAAATTTAAATTTGGCAATTTCTAATTAAAAACAATACATCAATATCCATGGTTGATCATATGTATTTCTAACAACATACAAAATATATTTTATTTTTAAAATAAGGTCAATATTATACATAATAATACTGAGTCAAATAAATATAATATTAAAAAATTCACTTAATTATATTTCTTATTTGATAGTGTATATAATTTAAAAAAATAAATTTATTTATTATTTTTCCTCTCATCATATAAGAATTTAAGATCACGTAATATTTTAAAAATATAAATTTGATAATCAGCGGCGTAAGAGTTTATCGGCTGACTTTTGCTTCTTCAACCTCTAACACGACGTTCAACTAGGGTTCAGCGGCGATTGTGAATTCGGGAGCTATCTTCCTTAGCGGAGATATTAGAAGGTAGCAAGCATGTTGAACAGGCTTTTCGGGAAACCTAAGGAGCAGACGAATGCCCTGGCTACTATAGAGAAGTTGAATGAGGTATTCATTTTGTTTAACATTTTAATGGATTTTAATTTTGTTCATTTACATATTCTTTATATTTTTTTATGCCATTTTTTGATTTGATTCGAGAAAAATTGGTTTTTTTTTCCTCCATCGATGTAGATTATATTCTAGTTGCGGTAATAGGTTGCATCTGTTTTCTTAAAGTAATTGACTTGCTTGTAATTTGTATTTATATATACCGTAGAACTTGCATTTATCTTATATGATTGGAGTATGTCAGCATAGTTAGCTCATATAATTATGGAAATGATACCCGAGCTTATTTCATTCAAAAGCGAGGGGACCTTACATACAATAAACTCAAAAGAATGACATTATCATTCCAGCTTCCTAAGCTTTTAGCCTTCTAGGAGTACCATTGATACTCAAGTCACTTTCTAAGCACTTTAGTTCAAATTGAACGAGGATGGGGAATCCCCTTGACTTCCATATGACTCATTGTTAATATTTTAATAAATATATGCATGATAATGACAAAAACTCACGGATCAATTGAATGACCGCAATCAAGATCTAAGATGGTGTAGAGAAAGAGCTCAAATATGGCCCACAAGCTTGAAGTTAAGATGTCAAAGCTTGGTTTTGGCATGAGTATTGGGAGCAATAATGTTTGATCAAGGGTGGGTGGGAGCCTGATGTGGCTAAGGTGGAGGGGCTTTAGTAATGTCCTTAGGGGCAGTTTGTGGAGTGGTTTTTAGAGAGTTGAACTTAGAGTAGGGTTGCCCCAAGATGGACTTATTCTAGATGGCTTTAGGATGTTGGTACTTTTGGCTTTATTATGTTGGCACTTTTTCAATGTTCATGGTGTAGTAGTAAGCATATGCCATAGTGGATGGCTTGTTATTTTGATGGCATGGTGAAGTCCATTCATGAACTTTGTCATGATGACACGCTTGGGTTTATTTAAGCTACACCTTATGAGAAGTTATTCAAAGTATTGAGGTAGGCAATTACATAGAGTTATTTAGAGGATGTTATGGAATTGCTTGAGTTGTTGTTTGTGGCATGCTTTGAGGCTTTGAGGATTTTTTGCTATAAATGGCCGTGCATTTTATTTGAAGTTATGATAAGATAGGGTCATCAACAATATATTTGATTTTAACAAGAATGCATTAGACTCTTTTGGCAGATATAGTAAGCTTTAACAGGTGGAGTTGACATAATGTGAGATATATTGACCTCTAGGAAGTTTTCATTCAATTCAAAGCTACTTGAGGATGGTTGGATGGCATTAGGGTCATGAGGATCGTTGAAGGATGGACATCTTGATATGTCGTGATGAATCATGTTGATTGCTCGTGGAAGGGTTACAATGATCTATTCGTGTCTTGGTGGGTGGTTTCAAAGTGAAAGTTTATGCGGAGGTGCATGGCGTAGTAATTAGGGGCGCTTAATTTAGGAAGGAGTCTCTATGTCTAGTCATTCGATGTGCTAGTTAATGGTTGTGGTGGTGGGGAGTTTGAGGGCCATAAGGCTCATTATAATGCTTATTAAAGGTAGTGCAGTGAGTTGGTTGTAACGTGGTGTTGTGATGCGATTACTCGACCACAATAATGCCTACATTTATGTGCTCAAGTTCTCCAAAATGGGTGTGGATCTTGTGGTGGAGGGATTAGAAATTTCATTTTTATTTTTTTAAAAGTCCATCTTTTATAATGAATGTGTTGGAGATGTGCAAGTGTAGAGTTGTGAATGTCCAACTTATTCAAAATTTCTTTTAACAAGATCAATACTGGGCTCTAACCTGACAATCTTTAAAGTTATTTCATGGTGAGTGCTGTATTTTGAGACTATTGAAATAAAGCAAGTGACAGGACTGCCATATTATGAGGCTAATTAGAGAAAATGCCTACAAAAAAAGAGGCACATTATTTGAAGCGTGCAAAGGTAAATGCAATAAAATTTATGCAACTAATCCTATACACATTTAATTAGCATGTTGGTGTTGAGCAGGAGTTTATATAATTATTCAAAATATGCAGATAATGTGATCGATGAATACTGATCTGGTATAATCAATCATAATTTGATAAGAAATTAAAGTTCTGTAATAAGCACCTTGCTTGGAAAAAGATGAATGGAAAGCGAAGTAACCTTAATTCAATTTTCTGTCACAATTACATGTTTTGGTGGGTTGAAGTGGAGGAATGCATTGGGCTTATTGTGTGATAGAAAATTTCCCCTCAAACTTAAGGAAAAATTCTATAAGATGGTGGTGAGACATTATGGCACAGAGTGTTGACCATTAAAAGAGAAACATTATATTAAGTTAAGTGTTGCAGAGATGAGGATGCTTAGGTGGATGAGTGGATTTACTCTTAGAGACATCATATGAAATGAGCATATACGTGATGATGTTGGAGTAGCCCTAGTGGCTGATAAGATTAGAGAGAGTGAGTCGCCCTAGATGGTTCAGTCACATAAAACAACAGCTTTCCGATGACCCAGTTAAGAGAGTAGATATATTAGATTCATCTTATGTTAAGAAAGATAGAGGTAGACCTAAAAAGACTTGGTTGGAAAATATTAGAAATGACATTTCTTTATTAGATTTAAATGACTCTTAATAGGATACAATGGAGAAAAAAGATTCATGTAGTCGACCCCATGTAGTAGGATAAAGGCTATATGATGATGTTGTTGTTGATGTAATTACATGTTTTGGTGGTTAGCATCGTGGATATCTACTAGCTTCAAATTGAGCGGTTGATTTCTTGGAGCAATTTGAAGTTTTTTTTTTTTAAATTTCATAGCTAGGTATTTGATTTATATGGCCTGATCCTTGAGATTTGCAATGGTCTAAGGTTTTTTGTTATATCTTTATCATTTACGGGAGCAAAGCTTTTTAATACAATAAAAAATGGAAACATTGCACTCTGTGGCTCCTTTATTATTATAATATTTTAATTTTCCCACACAAGGTTTTAAAAGGCGAAATCAGGAATCGAGGCGTTTTTTCTAAGCGAGGTGAGGCGTAAGCCTCGAGGTGGATCGAGGCGTAAGCCTTAAAACGATTAAAATAAATTAATTTAAAATTATAAATAATGACAAAAATAACAGAATATTATATCAACTATGAATTTGAAGATTTGTTTTAAGATAATATTACTGGAATACAAGATTTAAAATAAACTCACTTAAAAATAAAACATCCATTTAGGATCAAGACCCAAAGCAGGCTCATCATCACTTTGATTGTCTTCAGAAGAACTTCATAATTAATGTCAAAGTCATCCTCCAACTCTTCTTCATCTATAATATTTTTTCCTTTATCTCATATATCAGTTAATATTTCATTAGCTCTAAAATGAAATAATAGTAACATACAAAATAATTCATTATATTTAAGAATATCTTTAAATTTTTTTGAAGCTCCAATCTCACATTGTTTCTTTCTTTTATATATTTGAGTAGTTGCTTCATTGTCTTCTTCATTGACATGACTTTCTCCTTCTACTTCAACTTCAGATACATCAGCATTCTTAGGAGTAACCCATTCATCATCAGATTGTAACTCATCAATAAGCAAAGGGTCATTTTCATTCTCAATATTTCATTGATTTTGCAATTTGAGATGTCTATCTTTCAGTTTTTTGTTAAACATAACATAAACTGGTTTGTTCATTCGATCTGCCGCTAATCGATTTCTTCTCTTTGTATGAATTTGATTGAAGATACTCCAATTACGCTCGCATGCAGAAGCCGAACACGTTAGGCTAAGAACTTTAACTGCAAAAGCTTTCAATTCAGGAATATCATCTCCAAACTGAGCCCACCAACGTTCTACACGAAGTCAAACATAGTATTTTATGTATATTGGTTGAAGTTGAAGACTTGAACATAAATATTAACATTAAAATTATAAATACACAAACTACAAACATACCAGGAGATCATGTTTTGTAGCATGCATGTGCTGCTCTAAATCCAAACATTCTCTTCTTCAAATGAAAATCCTCAAGTTGATCATTCACTTTGAGATAGTCTTCTTCAGAAATGAGTCTATCCATACATGCATACAAACCAGTTTTCACCTCTTTGTCAACATGAAAATCCTTATCATAATGAAATTGGGGATTTAAATATTACGCAGCAGCATGTAAGTGTTGGTGTAATTTTCGATCTCACTTTTCATCTATAATATCACATATTTCTTTGTATACACTTTCTTGACATCCCAATTCTTTTGCAATGCCTTCTTTAGCCCTATTCATTGCTTCATAAATAAATCCCATAGTCGGGACCCTCTCACCATCAACCATTCTAAGCACCTTTACTAATGGTCATGTTGTTTTCAAAGCATAATTTGTACTGCGCCAAAATGAATCGTCTTTCATAACAATCTTTTTAACTTGTTTTCCTTCTTGTTTTTTGGCCCATGAACTTTTATCCCACTCTTCAGAAGCAAACATTGCTTCCAAAGGTTGTCTTAACTCCTTGAATCTCTGCAATGTTAAATATGCAGTAGCAAATCTTGTAACAGCAGGCCTAATAATTTCCTTGTCAGTGAATTTTCTCATCAAGCTGAGTACCCAAGAATGATTGTATATAAACTTCTTAACGAATTTGGCCTTTAATATGGCTGATTTATATTGAGGCAACTGTCCTAACCTCTCAAGCATCAAGTCAATGCAATGTGCAGCACAAGGAGTTCAGTAAAGGTGAGGCATCTTCTCCATTAACATTCTTCCTGCAGTTTTGTATGCACTTGCATTATCAGTAACAACTTGTACTACTAAGGCATCTCCCATTTCCTCCACAATTTCATTCAACATTTCAAACAATAATTGTGCATCCTTTACAAAGCTTGAAGCATCTACTGATTTGAGAAAAATTGTTCCATATGGATTATTGACCAAGAAATTAATAATACTTCTATGTCGAATATCTGACCAACCATCTGACATTATTGTCACTCCTGTCTCAATCCAAGTCTTCTTAACATCATCCACCATTTTTGAAGTTGTCTTAACCCCCTCATTCAGCATCCAAGTCCTCAGCTCATACATGCTTGGAAGTTGTAATCCTCTTCCATAACTTCCAACAGATCGTAACATATTGATCCACAACGGACTCCTAACAACATTAAATGGAATCCCATTTTCATAAATAAATATGGCAATATCCAAACAAACTCTATTCCTGAGTTCTTTTGTAGCTGTAGGAAGCTGAATATCCTGAGTATTTATGTTTTCGTCGTTATCAATATTTAGCATAAATCTATCCATGGGCCCCGACTGCCTCGATCAGAAGAAACTAGATGGCTTATAGTACTTGAACCTTCATGCTGTGATCCATAATAAGAAAAGTTTCCTATCATCTTTTCCATATTTCTTTGTGTGACCTCCTTTGTGGTGGCAAATTTCTTTAAATAATTTGTACATTCCTTCTTCACATCATTAGGAACTTTTGCACATGGTCCCACATTGACATGAGTGCAGGCTAGATGATCCTTCAATCTCTTGACGCCACCAATTATGCGTTTCTCACAGAAATTACATTTCATGTAAACATATCCCTTCTTTGCACCTTCGCCTGACACTTCAACTTAAGTTCCATATTTCCATACATGATTTTTCCTTCTTGTGCCACTAGTCATGCTAACAATATGATGTATTTTAACAATTATTTGTACTACCAAATACCAATAATAAAACAACATGAATACAAAAATATACAAGTCTGCCGGGGATCCAAGGGGGTGCTGCCCCTGGCGGGGTTCTGCTTGTTGTAAGATCTTCAAACTTTGTGCTCGACCTGGAACAAATTTATATTATAAGAGTAATTTTGAAATTCTGCTTGTTGTATATGCTCAATACCAAGCGGTACCGAGCATGTATAATCTGATGAAGCGAGACATGAAGCAAATAACGGGAAGAAAGATCGTTACATAGCCGTGAAAAAGAACCTTCGATTACTCCCCTCAAACTTAAGGAAAAATTCTATAAGATGGTGGTGAGACATTATGGCATAGAGTGTTGACCTTTAAAAGAGAAGCATTATATTAAGTTAAGTGTTGCAGAGATGAGAATGCTTAGGTGGATGAGTGGATTTACTCTTAGAGACATCATATGAAATGAGCATATACGTGATGATGTTGGAGTAGCCCTAGTGGCTGATAAGATTAGAGAGTGTGTCGCCCTAGATGGTTCGGTCACATAAAACAACAGCCTTCCGATGACCCAGTTAAGAGAGTAGATATATTAGATTTGTCTTATGTTAAGAAAGATAGAGGTAGACCTAAAAAGACTTGGTTAGAAAATTTTAGAAATGACATTTCCTTATTAGATTTAAATGACTCTTAATAGGATACAATGGAGAAAAAAGATTCATGTAGCCGACCCCATGTAGTAGGATAAAGGCTTGATGATGATGTTGTTGTTGATGTAATTACACGTTTTGGTGGTTAGCATCGTGGATATCTACTAGCTTCAAATTGAGCGGTTGAGTCCTTGGAGCAATTTGAAGTTTTTTTAAAAATTTCAGAGCTAAGTATTTGATTTATATGACGTGATTCTTGAGATTTCCAATGGTCTAAGGTTTTTTGTTCTATCTTTATCATTTACGAAAGCAAAGCTTTTTAATACAATAAAAATGGAAACATTGCACTCTGGTGGCTCCTTTATTATTATAATATTTTAATTTTCCTACATTAACTTTCCAACTTGGTTCTATTATTAGTGCTAATGGTGAAAGGCCAAACTATATGAAGAGTAGCTGCGGTTTACTGGGGTTACAATTTCAGACATGTAACTTCAACTTACAACCCATGTGGCTTCCGCTGAAAATTTTCAATCAGAAAACTGTTATAATCTTGCAAAAGTCTGCTCATATTTTAAATAAAATTATCTGTTTCATTAATGAAACCTGCTTCAGCAACTTGGACAGACATCATACTGATTTTTTTGATATTAATAATGATGTGTGAAGCATTAGCCTATAATGTTAATATCTACTTTTAGGCGTCACTTTGTATTAGGATTCTTGAATTGTAATTATTTGGTGGCATTAATTACACATTAACTATGACTTCCATGCTGTAGACTCTTGAGATGCTGGAGAAAAAGGAAAAAGTTCTCATGAAGAAGGCCGCTACAGAAGTTGAGAAGGCCAAGGAGTATACAAAGGCAAAGAATAAAAAAGGTATTTTCCCATAATTATAATTTATACCTTATCCCATTTTTAACCATCATCAACGAGCTTTCACACTCTGTTTCATATGCGTTTTGATGTAGCTATTTAGGTTGGCTATTTTTTGGAGAATATCATGTTTGTTACCATGCAATTGTGCCCAAACAAAAAAACTACTCTCCATATTTCTTACCATCAACACAGTGATCAATCATCCCTTTTGCTGACCACGAATGCTTGTGAAAGTTTTGATTCTGTGATATCCATCATATTAAGCTAGATACGTTCATCAGGTCACCTTTTGATGCATTTTGGATTGATTTTGAAGATCCGTTCTACTTTATTTTACCTTCTAGAGAGCACAATTACACCACAAATGTGCTTTTATTAGATTTCACGACATTTTTAGAAATCTACTCAGGACCAATAATACTTATAAGTTCTTTAGGTTAACCGATAAAGTAGTTTGTTGAAACTACCTGACAACCTTCTTTTTGTGTAGTATTGTTTAGGGGTGTAAATGAGTTGAGCCGAGCTCGAGTCATCCCTAACTCGAGCTTGGCTCATGCCTAACTCGAGCTCAGTTCGCCTACCATTTCGGTAGCTCGAACTCGAGGTCGAGGTCGAGTCGAGCTCAAAAGGTGGGCTCGAGCTTGGCTCGTACATTAAAGACAAGCTCACTAGCCAGCTCACCGTAAAAAAATCGGTCAACTGCCGATGCCATCACAGCCGGAGGAGAAGAAGAAGACGATTTGCTTTTTTTCATCGACGGGAAGAAGCTTGCTGTTGCATTTTTTCCTGTACAGAAAAAAACTGTAGCTTTTTCCTCTCTGGATAATTAATGTTTGGAGCTTTGGGAACATATGCTTCATATTTTATATGATTTTTTTGAAGATGCGGCTGCTTTAGTAATAATTAAAGCTGCAACATTTTTTAGCTGTAATTTTTGGAGATTTTCAGTGCCTCTGTAGTCTTTACTTTTTTTTTAATGAAATTTTTAAATGTAATAAATATGTTATTATTTAAAAAAAAATCCAAACAGTAGTTCGAGCCGGCTTGAACTCGAGCACGTTTAACAGACGAGCTATGGTTTGAGCTCGAGCTCAAGCTCGTGGATCGTTAGCTCATTATCGAGTCGAGTTCAACCTGGCTCGGCTCACTTACACCCCTAGCATTGTGTAGTATGTTTTCTTTCAGCTGAAGTTCACCATGTTTTTAGATCGACTTAGTGACTGAAGGTATGCATATTGATAGTTGAGATTTGGAGGGTAATAGCTGCATGATTTTATTTATTTATTTTAAATAATGGGAATACATTTTGGAGAGGGAGTCTGAATTGTTTTTTTATGAAATATTATCTGCCGCACCTTTTGCTTACCTTTGTTGACAAATTTATTTTAATGGAGTTTTATCTGCAAGATTTGCTTTAGAGTATAGCATGCTTTTAAATGGACCATTTCATGCGTCTTTTAAGGTGCTGTCAAATCAGAAAATCTTATTCCAAATTTTGGACAGGAGAGTTCTAAATTAGATGATTTATTTTTGGAGATATGAAATGAAATGGACTTACGGACCTTGGCGACTCACCAATGAATGCAATCAAGAACTCTTTGTTGTTTCCTGGAACACCATGAACTTGAAGTGGGACATGAAAATGATATGTAAGACAGCCCTTCTTATAGCCATGAGTTCTTCTCATTGGACCTGCCAAAGTACCTGCATGAATAAAATATAAACAAAATGACATCTTTTTAAGCTGTCATTAAAATTTCACATTGCAATATGTTCACAAAAATAAACTCGAAAGTTAACTTGCAAATAAATAAAAATGTACTCATAAATGTGCAGCAAAAAGTGCATAGGTGTGCCCCAAAAAGCATGGAAGCAACCAAAGTACAAATAAATGTGCTCATTGGCGAAGCTGCACACACATTCTAATTACATTGCAGCAGCTATCAACAAAATCACTAAAATTTAAATTTGGATAATTTTAAAATGGTAGACCCACTTTGCAAAGCTAATTCCAATTCAAATTAAGGTGCACAAAAAATGTGTCGGGTTGAAAAGCATGCCAACTCACCAAACCATTTTCGATGAACATGTTGATGCAAAAATTGTAGTTATGGTAGTTTTGAAATGGTGTGTATGGCTTTTTGTGAAAACTCCGACTCCTATTTAATAACTCTAAATAGTGTGCCTACTTACTCTCTATCTCAAACATCCAACTTCTTCTAAAGCATTGTGTATACTGATACGTCTTGGTATAAAAAATAGCCAACAAATCAAGAGAAATTCAGCAAACCACAAATTTTTATTAATAAGAAACGAAATACGAACGAGCAAGATACAATGGTTTTCTTTCGAAAGGAGGACATTCTCTCCCAAATCCTAGACGCCGCTAGAATCCCTCACAAAAATTGTGGGCAATAAACATTCAAAAACTCATCAATAACATGATCTAAGTCCTAGACAACTCCCCTTTAAATAGCCCTAACCACCATAACACAAATAGAACCTTCTTAAAGAATTAAATACTTCCTAAATAGTATAAACATAATATAGGAAACATTTCTAAATAATTAAATATGATTTAGGAAACCTTCATAAATAATATAAACATAATTATGAAAACTTCATAGATAGTTCCCCCTTAATTAGCAACCTTTCTAAACAACTCTTATTGATTAAGAATCTTCTAAATATCTTCCCCTGGGCCCACAAGGTGGACCTCCTTGGCGTATCAATATTCCCCTCCCAAAGAGCCACATTGTCCTCAAGGTATAACGAAAGGAACTGTCTCATGATCATCTGTTTTAACAACAAAATCTGCTTCATGTGAGAACCAGCACGTGATCCAGTTCTAGATCCTTCATTATCTGGCCATGCTTCACTCTAAAGAATATACCATCTTTCACCGGTTTAACATCATTGCAATTGCCTTCACTTTTTCTCCACCTGCTCTAGTCATCCCTGTCATCAACTATTTTTTCCACTCAAATCCAGAAAGGTTAAAAAGAAATGGGGGCAAAAACAAGGTGACAACAAGAAACCATATGGATGCAATGAGAAGCTTAAATGTTTTTGAATCAATAGTTGCAAATCCATAGATCTGCTAAACAATTAGCAGCAACATAAGTTTCAGATCCTTCGTAAAATGACTTGTAGAGTACATTTTGTAGTTTTATGCAAACTTTACATGTCTCCTAATGAATCATCGTCTAATAGCTCTATATTTTGCTCTGCCATGTAGGATTGTCCGTCCAAAGCAATGAGATTTTATTCCAAGCAAGAATGTAAAGAACACTAAGTATAATTGAAGTTGCTTGATGATTATGCCGCCCAATGCAGTTTTGAATCCTCTTTTCAGCCTAATCCCATAACGATGGTTATGGCCATCAATAGACCAAGCTGGATGACAGATTGAGATGCCATAGCAGCTTTCAGAGGATTATTTCCTCTGATCAGTGCCTGCTTCATAATGGCAGAGTCAAGCCCACTTAATGACAGGTAAGGCTTGCCATAAAGGAAAAGATGGACTATGATAACAACCATCATTGAGCTGACATAGAATCCTACTGTCATGAAGTAGTAAGAAAGCTTGCGGAAGATCTCCATTGCTACAGGCAACCTTTGCTTCAAACATGGAGATTTGGTTGAGTCCAAGATCACGACCCTTCCCAACCTGAATATGCTCATGGTGGGTGATATTTCCTTGCCTTAATGTCGGGTTGAATCATGCAAAGATATCCTCACTTAGGTTGATTCCACGTGAAGCCTTGCTTATGTCACCTCTAATGATGTGAAAAATCCTGTCAAATACATCTCGATGCTTGCATTGGAAGCAAACCTTTAATGAAGTAGCCAGAACCCTTTGTCCAATTGTCACAAAACTTGTTTTTTGGTTTGACAGGAGCCATCCCAAAGATGAAATATTTCTTGTAAAAATGTGCCCACGTACACCAAGAATGGTTGATGGGCACAATCCATGGTCTTCATTGAATTTCTCCAAAAGATTCCTCATTTTCAAAGCCTCTTCCAAATAGTTGTTTTGGTTCTCAATTGCGTGAAGAGACTCCCCTCTGGTAAAGACAACTACATGGTTTTGATTTTCTAGCTCTCTTTCACAAATCTTTGCTGCTCCAGATAATTTGATGCAGTAAATTTTATGATCATCACCATCAGCTTGGCTTTTGCAAGTTATTTCTTTGCCCTCTTCATTCACATCTTTCCCTTTGTCGATCTATTTAACCTCGGAAAAAGTTTGTGTATCACTTATTGAACTTTCACTATTCTTCTGCTCAATTATTCGCATCTTCAATTTTTTCACCCTAAGATCACTACCACCCTAACATCTTATTCCTCCACCAGTGTAGCGGTTGTCGTGATCCGCCATGTTTCCCCGTGTATCGAGGGTGAAATTTCCACCTTTCTTCCATCCGCCTAGCATAACCTGATCCCCATGGCTCGACCCGTCCTCCTCTAATCGTCCACTCTCTTTGCCCAAAAAGCCTCTCATAGTGGTTAACCACTCAACCACCTCGACAGTAAAGCTCCCTTCATGTTATCCCGCATCCGAAAACCCTATTTCTCTCCTCGGAGTCCTAGGAGGTGGCTCTTGATGAGAAGAGCTCTTTTCGTTGAACTCTTCCATTCGATCTCTTTCCCTTTAGATTCGGCCAAGGGAATCCCAATCAAATCTTGATTAGGGTTAGCAATTGGAACCGTCGGTGGGGTTTTGGATCGCTTCTCCATGAGCTTTCTCATCATCTCCTCTAGAATTTCTTTTCCTTTTGGTTCAACCCTAGGAATCGGCGGTGAAGATTTCAACTGCATCTCAATCATTTTCTTCATCATCATATCTTTAGTTCCCAAACCTTGATTCTATCGCTGAAGTACGTTGATTTATCAATCCCACATCTGCTTGTAGTTGCCCTACTTTCCCGTCCAACATTTTTTTCAACACATCAACTTTTTTTTTCGACCATCGGTACTCAGATCAAGGTTTAAACAACAAAAATTGGCAACTTTGACGTAAATCTGGCCTCCCAACATCAAAATTCAGCAAACATAGAGGAAAAACTCAGGAGAAATCATCGAGGAAAGCTTGATATTTCGGTCTAGGACACCGTTCTGATACCAATTTTATATGCCTTGGTATAAAAAATTGCCAACAAACCAAGAGAAATTCAGCAAACCACGGATTTTTATTGATAAGAAATGAAATACGAACGAGCAACTTGCAATGATCCTTTTTTGAGAGGAGGACATTCTCTCCGAAATTATAGATGCTACTAGAATCCTTCACAAAAATCATGGACAACAAACACTCACAAAACTCATCAATAACATGATCTAAACCCTAGACAATTCCCTCTTAAATAGCCTTTAGCTACCACAACACACATAATTTAGGAAATCTTCCTAAATAATATAAATATAATTAAGAAACCTTTCTAAATAGTTCCTGATGCTGACATCGACATGAAGATTTGGCGCATCTATCACAGGAGACGTCGTAAATCGACGGCTCTAATTTACGTTGTCATTTATGATTTATTTTATGAAGTTTAGCTTTTGTTTTATGTTATTTCCTGTTCTACCCTAGGTTAGTTTATTTGAGTGTGGTGGCCCAAGGGGCAATTTTGTAATTTTTTATTTTTCTCATATTGGGGCCTATAAATAAGGGCCTTAAGCTATTGTAATGGAGGGTTAATGGATATGAAAAATTTTGTTTTTCGACACTTGTGTTCTTCTTGTGAGAGAGCGTTAGTGAGATTCATTTGAGAGGAATCGAAGTTGTCACCAGCTGCAGGATGGGTCCGGACTCGTGATTTGAAGTCCCTTAGAGAAGGGCAATCGGATCACCCGTCAATCTTCGGAAGAGTCCAAGGCTCGCGGTTTTGATTTTTATCTTTCGTTTTATCTTTGTTTTGATTTCTTCCTTCTTATCCCTCCCCGTCATCATTTTCATCTTCTTCCTCCTCCATCAACCTCACGGACCAAACATCCATAACAAGCTCCAACAAAATTTCCCCATAGCCACCGGCCACCTTCCCCCATTAGCTCTCCACCGCCGGCCACCCTTGTTTGTCTCCATGAATGAAGAGTCAATACCACCATAATGCTTACCTAAAGAGTTCAAATAATTTAGGAAATTATTTTCATCATTTGAAATTTAAATTTTGAATTTCAAATATTTTCCTAAATTAAAAAGCTATTTTAGGAAAGTATTGAGTCTCATTCATGACAGTATTCAAATTTAATTTGGGTGATTTAATTTTAGGGCGGTTTTCAAAATTCAAATTCAACTAATTCGAAATTTGAATTCCTTCCTAATTCATCATTCAAATTTTGGAAAGTTACTAAATGAATTTTATTTGAATTTCAAATTCAAATAGTATATATTTAAACACTTTACTAAATTTTAAAGCCTTAAATTAAGCACCCAAAATCACCTCCCCAATCTCCTCCTCTATCATTAACCACCGGCTTCTCTCTTTAATAAATCCCTTGGATTTATTTTCTAATCCCTTTTTTCCCATTTGGGATTTAGAATAGGATATATTTTCTAACAGCCAAGCCACATCTTTGGAAATAATTCCAAATCCTGAGATTCTCCTTTGGCCGAAACCTCAATACAAGAAAGCTAGCCTATAAATAGGCCTCATGAAAAGAAAAATAACAAAGACTAAAATGCCCTTCGGGCTACAACACTACATGACCACCCATAAGGGTAAAAAGGGAAAAACAACAATATAAAATAAACTAGTACAAAAACATATAAATAAATAACTAAAAAAATCGTAGCCGTTGATCTCCGATGTCCTCATCAAATAGGGGCTTGCTCCTCGACAATTATCAAAATTACAAAATAATTAAAAGTAAGCTCTTCGGGCTACATTGCCATTGGGTATGGTTGTAAGTGCCAATCCATGAATTCGATCTTTTACGTGCCAAGAGAGTGCAGTTGATAGAGCTAGAGTCTTGATGACGATACACTGTGCAAAAGACTAAACGTAGATTTTTTGGGCCACCTTACTTATGACAAATAAGGTCACTAGTCTGATCCATGAACTCGATTATTCATGTGCTAAGAGTAGTGTTGATTGAGTCTACATCTCGGAGAAGGTCCAAATTGTAAAAAAATAAAGGAAAAAACATTTCATGGGTCACCCAGCCTATAGTGTAGGGTTGTATATCCTAATCCTTGAACCCAATCCTCCAAGTGCTAAGGGTGAAGTTGATAGGGCTTGTATCTACATTCTTGGCCTGTGGTATAGTCAAATAAGTTTTTTTTTTAATTGTGTAATTAAGATCAAATATTTGGCATCAACTCTCACTACAATATTTGCAATGCATTTGCACAACGCCTTCAATTCATTTGAAAAGAAAACTCCACATTGTACTAATTGAGCAGTGTTGTAAGCCTTAATTTTTTGCATGATACTCTATACACAAGGCTTGAATTGATAGGGTTTATAATTCAATAGTGCTCCAGAACATGATTCCTAATGCCATATGTATGTAATTTATCATGGGCCCAATCCTTTGCGAGCAAGTAGCAAAGTCAGTAGGGTTCATAAATCTATAATATTTTATGCCCAATTCTCTGCAAATTTATAATGGGGTCTACAAGACTCACAATATAATAATTTCTATGTTTAAAATCAATAACAAATGTGCTTCCTCCTCTATTTATGTGTCGATATCATGATTGTTCAAGATAGAGACTAAAATGTCTCACCTAAAAAGTCTAGGAACCAATTTGGTCGTTTATTTCATTTAATAAACTAGTGGTGGTTGATAAACATGGATTTCCGTTCTCACAGATTTAGCTTTCTTTTTTTTTTTTTTTGCTTTTTTGTTAATATTTTGGTGTATAATGGAGTTTTGGTTATATATGTCATTGATCTGACTTGAGTGTTTAAAACTTTGATTACTTTGGCTTATAACTGCTGGTATTTTTTTTGGAGCTTTTCCGTCAAAAAGTGGTTCTTCCATGATTCATCTCAGGGGTTGGAAGGAATTGTTCATATTTGTAGAAATGTGCACAAAATCTTTTATCTTGTTAATCTCTTTTCTATCCTTTTCTTGGATCTCGAAGTTTTGCACCTTTAATAACTATTTCAGCACCAAAAATTTACTCTACAATCTGGCATGTGATGACATGGATGAGCTTTATATCATGAGTTTTTTATCCTGATATTTGTTCTGTACCTTTGCTAGCTGCCATCCAATGTTTGAAGCGAAAGAAACTTTATGAGCAGCAAGTTGAACAGCTTGGGAATTTCCAATTACGGATTCATGATCAGGTGTCCTTATAAATATTTTTTTCCTTCTGATCCTAAACTGTCCTTAATTATTCGTCGCAATTGATGCTCTAACTGCTATGGAATGTGGTATTACTTTAGATGATTATGCTAGAAGGTGCAAAAGCTACGACAGAGACTGTTGATGCATTGAGAACGGGAGCAGCAGCAATGAAGGCCATGCAGAAAGCAACGTCAGTTATTGAGATCAGTTCTATTATTCCGGCTTCGTTCGGGACGGCTTTCTTGATGCTTCTTAAAGCAGCTTTTTCGTACAAAAATTAAATTTTTGTACTAGACAGCTGCTTCAAGAAGCAACTAGAAAGCCGTCCCAAACGAAGCCTCCGCATTTTGATGTCTAATGCTTTTGCTGAATTATTTGTGTGAATTATTTAGGAAGGTTACGTGGCTTGCGTCTACCATTTTGCTTGCAGTAGTTTATCCGAAAGGATTTAAAAGGATTAGTGTTGTGGAGGACTTTATTGATGCTTTTATAGTGCCTCTAAAGAACTCCATATATTTGTTACACTAGTACTTATAGTTTAGTTCTTTACATATTTATTCATTCACGTGGGCATGTATAGTTGAGCTTTAATTCACATCGGCTTGCTAGAGATTCAATCATATTATAAGGAACCATATTGCTATTACTTCTCTTTCTATCATCTTTTACCTTTCCATTCCCAACGGCTATCTCCGCTTACATACACACCACTTTAGAATTTAGAAATTGCAAATGAAGTCCGTAGTTTGCTAATTAAAGACTGGGAAGCCTGGTTTGTTTAAAAATTTCACAGATAATGATGGCCATTAATACAGCTTTTGAATGAGGATTGTTTCTCCTTGATCTTTATAAAAATGGAATTTTCTTGTGAAAGCCACTTATGTAGCATCTTAAGTGCACGGCAATGATTTACTTGCCAATGAAGTTTTCTTATTTGGAAATTTTTTGACACTTTGTTGCATGGTAAATATGGCTTTGTAATTTTAAGAACTAAAAGATCTATCTGGTAATGAATACTAATAATGTTTATTTTTGTGCAGTAATATTGATGATGTTGACAAAACTATGGATGAAATCAATGAGCAGACTGAGAACATGAAGCAAATTCAGGAAGCACTAGCTGCTCCAATTGGAGCAGCTGCTGATTTTGATGAAGTACTTTTTCTCACATATTTTGCATCATTTTTTATTTGATTTTTCTCACTATTATTTTGGGTCGCATGTTACTCATTTTTTTTCCTATCAAGGATGAATTGGAGGCTGAGCTTGAGGAGTTGGAAGGAGCTGACCTGGAGGAAATGCTTCTTGAGCCAGCTACAACTGCTCCTGGTGCTTCTGTACACACTGTTCCTGCAGGCAGACAACAGATTCGCCCTACAGCCCAGAAAAACACTGCTGATGAAGACGAACTTGCTGCATTACAAGCTGAAATGGCTATGTAATCTGCTGGTATTTATCTCTTCCTTTTCAATCCATGTATTTTTTTTTTTATTGTGCAACTCTTCTATAAAAATAATCAAAAGGCTTTGTACATCTTATGTAAATCCTATGTTTTGTGCTTACTCTTGATATTTGATCACTGAACTTAGATTCGTGCTTGATTCATGAATGTCAAAATAACTCTAGGATGGACAATTGTCACTAGTTATTGTATATCATCAATGCTATATTCTGTAGCATTATTTCAAACCTTTTAACTTAATTTACCATTTTTTGCATTCTTGTCCAATTATTATACACACTCTTTCCTTCTTTTTATATGCTTTAACTATGTATGCTATTACAGATTTAGGCTTCGTTTGGAACAGCTTTCTTCCTGTTTCTTAAAGCGGCTTTCTAGTGCAAAAATTTTAATTTTTGTATTAGAAAGCCACTTTAAGAAGCAGTAAAAAGCCGTCCCAAATGAAGATTTAGGCTTTGTTTGGGACGGCTTTCTTTCTACTTCTTAAAGCAACTTTCTAGTACAAAAAATTTAATTGTTATACTAATAAGCTACTTTAAGAAGCAATAAGAAAGCCGTGCCAAACGAAGCCTTAGTTGAAATTGCAATCTAAAAAGTACTCTTCCACCGTGTCCTAACATGTATTTTGGAAGCTATTGTCATGTGGATTGTAGATCTAGATTTACCAGGAATTAATTCAGATTTTCTTATCAGTCTCATTGATGCCTACATTTACTAATTAGTTATCCCATGATAAATTATGGATAGCAAGAATGACTTCAATAAAAATACAAAATAATATTCTTGATGAGATATGATGATGTTGTCAAAGGTAGGCATGGAATAACTGAAGAGTAAAATGGATAGTTGTTTTTTATAGAAATTTTTATTTCATGGGATCAAAAGATGAATAAAGTTATACTTCCTGTATAAACTTACACAAAATGAGTTTTGTTGATTCCCTTGAACCACATAAGCATGACTGAAATATTTTCCCATTTTATGTAGGGCATGTAACCATCTACATTACCAACGCATAAGAATTCATCAAATCTCAAGAAATATAAATTACTCTTAAAAGACATGGCAAAGGTTCATAATGCATTAAAATGTAGCAACGGGGGATTAGTCTTTCACGTTCTACATGGGATTACATTCTCTCATTTTTTTTCATGCTAGTAAAACTTACGCTTCGTTTAGGACGGTTTTCTTACTGCTTAAATTAATGTTTTAGTACAAAATTTTTAATTTTTTACTAGAAAACTGCTTTAAGAAGCAGTAAGAAAGGTGTCCCAACGAAAAATTTTTATACTAAAAAAATTGTTTTAAGAAGTAATAAGAAAGCCGTCGCCAAATGAAGTCTTAGGCTTCGTTTGTGACGGCTTTTTTATTGCTTCTTAAATTAGCTTTTTAGTACAAAAATTAATTTATTTGTGCTAAAAAACCGTTTTAATCAGCAGTAAAAAAGTCGTCTCAATCCAAGCCTTAATATGCATGTAATAGTTTCTCTAAAAAATGAGGTCCTGCAGCTTCTAGTGCTTAGAAATTGCATTTTTTTTATATTTCTCTCCAGTTTGGCACTCAAAACAGCAAGTTTGGTTGACTTAAAATTTTTTGTTTCAGCTCGATTCTGAAATATGTAAACTTTCAATTTTGCTTTTATCTGTTCATTCAGGTTGGAATCTTCATTACTGGATCGAAGGAATATTGTAAAAATGATGCGTATCCTTTGTTAGAGAGCTGAGTTTATTGTACGCAACGGGGGATTATGATTATCAGTCTGTATACGTTTTAACACTTCTTTGTAAGGATGCTTTGCAGAAGACATCAACGAAATAGCTTTCTGTAAATTCAGGCGTTCTGTGTGTATGATAATCTCAATGTAAGTAAGATCTGGCACTTTTCAAAGGCTAATTAGTTCTTGCATGGGAGCAAATCCTTTTTATTGAATAAGTGGCCTCTTTTGTATTGTTAATTGTTTTTTTAATAGATGTGAACTGTTATTGAATGGGCATCATTGTGTTTAGATTATATAAAATTTTTTGCTTTATAATTCAGAATAATATGTGTTATTAAGGCTTCGTTTGGGACGGCTTTTTTCATGCTCCTTAAAGCGGCTTTTCAGTACAAATATTTTTGCACTGAAAAGCTGCTTTAAGAAGCAGGAACGAAGCTTGAATTTAGATTTGCATATGAATAACGCTTGGATTCTATTGGTAAGATTGATTATGAAATGTGTGAGAGCAACATGATGGAAGCTGTGGCTTCTTATTGTAAAAAAAAAAAAAAAGGAATTTGAGACATGATACATCTATTGTGGGTTTGCTTTTTGATCTTTATTTATAAGTTGGAGTATAGGTAAAAGATTTAAGATTAAATGAATAAATTTTATAATAAAACTTAAATTAATGTTTACAATAAAATAAAGTTTATTCTTCATTGCTATTAATTAAGGCTTTGTTTGGGAGGCTTTCTTATTGTTTTTTAAAGCAGTTTTTTAATGCAAAAAAATTTAATTTTTATATTAAGAAATTGTTTAAAAAAGTAGTAAGAAAGCCATACCAAATGAAGCCTATTAAAAAAAAAAAAAAGGAAAATTAATGTGAATGCTTGATTCATTTTTACATTCATATGTATTATGTAAGTTTTGGTAAGTTGTTATGCTAAAAGTTTTGGATGATTTTGTCTAGTAAAGCACTAAGGTTATGAATTTTTTTGCTCATATTAGGGTGACTTAATAATATCATCAAGTTTACCTTAATAATGATGACTTTTATTAGCGGATTCTAAGTTCAATGAAGCCTCTTTGCTAGTTTAATTTGATGGAAGCACAATGATGACTTTTATAATCAATTTAGTTGAAGAATTTTAATGAACAAGAGAATTTGAACATTATCTTTATTAATGTTAAGATTATTTAAGTTTGATATGCCTTATATATAAGCATCAACATTGATACGTTATCAAAAAATTGTCTTGATCAAGGCACGAATCTCGATGCAAAATCAACTTGGAAACTTCCAAAATTAAAATTGGGGCCATTTGAACTTTGATTTCAGCAAACATACAGTCGAATTGAACGTCTCAGAAATACGAACCCAACGACACCAAATTTGACTCAATCCGAGCCCAAATGGGTCCAAATCAAGGAACTGAAGTGCTGTTGGAGGTTCGAGCCACAATTTGAGTTTCTAAACGGTTTCCAAACATGACATGCTTATAATCGAATCGAGCGCCTCGACGAGACGAATCCAACGAGCCCAAGATCGTCGAATTTCGACATCATTAAAACCTTCAATTTTCTAATGAAAGGTCCACAATCAAGGGATTCAACATCGGCAGTTCATCAAACAACTCTCCATTTACCCTTGATCTCTCACCTATTTACGGGCCATGCCACTCCAGAAATCTATAAATAGACCCCTCATTTCTCTTGAAAGGGAACCCAATAAAGAAGAGAAGAAGAGAAGAGAAGGAAGAGAAGGAAGAAGCTCCTCCTCGACCACCGCCGGAGTTTTATCGAACCACCACCTAAGGCTCTCACCTCCGCCAGAGGCCGTTGCTCTGCTGGACCACCACTTGAGGCCCTCACCTCCATCGAACCACCGCCTGATGTCGTTGCTCCGCCAGACCACCACTTGAGACCCTCACCTCCGCTGGACCACCACTTGACACTGTTCCTCTGCCGTACCACCACTTGAGGCCCTCACCTTCGCCGGACCACCTCCTGACGTCGTTGCTCCGCCGAACCACCACTTGAGGCCCTCACCTCCGCCGGACTACCGTCT
>NW_021319083.1:19046222-19052524 GCF_001605985.2 Dendrobium catenatum | reverse complement strand
TCCATCAACAGACAACAATCTTTCTGACCCCGGTCTCCTGCCGACTATGGTCCTTCCATCCTCTGTCGCCTACTATGGTCACTCCGACCTCCATTACAAGACAACAGTCTTTCTGACCTCAGTCTCCTGTCAACTATGGTCCTTCCAACCTTCGTCGCCTACTACGGTCCTTTCGACCTCCATCGCCAAACAATGGTCTTTCTAAACTTGGTCTCTTGCCTACTACAATCTTTCTAACCTCTATCTTATCGACTATGGTCATGCCGACCAAACAAACATATCTATATCGTAATTGCCATCGTATAATGCACTCTATATGATGTGTGACACCAAGCCAAGGCCTTCTCCTAAGGAAGGGCCTTATTTGTAATCGACCGCAAATACTAGTGGATTCATTCAAACTGGGCTAGGCCCCGTGGTTTTTCCCTCTTTTCAGGGGTTTTAACGTAACAACTATGGTGTCTCTTATGAATGCTTCACCCTCTCTCTTATCTGATTGTGTGCTGGATCTTCGTACAATGCTAAGACGTTAAGCTATATATTTCTTTATTGCCGTGAATACTCCAGGACGTAACAAACATTATAAGCATTTATAAATATGGACTAACGGTCTTCATTGCTAGAGTTGCCTTTTTTCATTCAAGCTCTATCTTTATTGATTCTCTTTATCTAATGGTCAAGAACCGCCCTTCTTCAACTTTTAATATTTAGCCTCTCCCAAATGAGTAATTATTACGTCCGGTGATAGAACCGTTCAGACATTAATCCATATGCGTCACGTCACCTGGATACATTGGGCCCCGGGTGTATCTGGGTGACGTGGTGTCCGGACACCGGACGTAATAAAAATTCCTCCCAAATAGCTTCATAGTTGCCTACATGATGAAAGACAATGTATGAGGAGAAGATTGTGTAGCTGATTAAGTAAAGTTGGAACCTGGTGAGTCTTGAAAGGAGGTTGTTCCTTCCAAGGAATGCCAACCAAGGGTCCTTTGGTGGATGGATGACCATTATAGGTGAACCTAATGGAGGGCAAGCTCATCAGGGTTGTCGAAGGTGAGCGAGTTGATGCTTATTTCGCTGAGTATAACAATGAGCGAACATTTTGGTGGATTTTTATAGGGGTTTAGCCCCAAGGTCAAGTTAGTACCTAATGTGGTGGAAAACTTTCTCTAAGAATAAATATATTATTCTTTCTCTGAGAATAAATATATTATTCTTAAATCATATTTATTTGTATAAAATTTTATTATATATTTGAATTTTTTATAAATATTATTAAATGCTCACATTACTTATATTATATTATTTTAATTTTATTAATTTTAATAATATTACCGTGAACATCTCCCTCTTCCGATTTGTTATCCGGTCCGATTTTCACAACCTTGGTCTCCAGCAAGCCTCATCATTAGACCCAAAAGCTATAGGTTGATGTCATATCTATATGCAAGTATGTGGACTTGTCTCAAACCAGTTCCTTTTCAAAGGAGAGTTTGTTCTTCAACAACTAATCGACCATGCCTCCATTTCATGCTAGACCAAAATTGAGCTTGTCTTTGGGTTCTTTCATGGCACTGCCAATCTTGAGAAGAGATGTTAAATAATGGTCATCTTAAGTTGCCTTCAATGATTATCATTGTTTTATATTTACTCTCAGAAATGAGTTTCAGTTTGTAATAAAATATAATATTAATTATCTTATTTTGAAGCAAAATGTAATTTACGCAACACTAGTGGAATTTTTCAACTAGGCGCGGCCCCGTGGTTTTTCCCCTTTTTCAGAGTTTTCCACGTAAAAATCCTGGTGTTCACTTTCTTTTCTGTTTATATGCTGAACATTGTATAACGCTTGGATGTAAAATTACAAACTCTACCGTCGCGTATATTCTAGCCCACAACAGTTATATAATTGCCAACACTAGTGGAATTTTTCAACTAGGCGCGGCCCCGTGGTTTTTCCCCTTTTCAGAGTTTTCCACGTAAAAATCCTGGTGTTCACTTTCTTTTCTGTTTATATGTTGAACATTGTATAACGCTTGGATGTAAAATTACAAATTCTACCGTCGCGTATATTCTAGCCCGCAACAGTTATATAATTGCAATATGATTATTTTTTGTTTTATTTTGTGTGCAACAACGAATACTTTATTATCATTTATTGCATGTTCACCACTTCCTAGTCAAATTGTTTTTTTTTACTTGGAATTGTCTCAGTATTTTCTTTCTTTACTGTGACATTCATGATTACAATTCTTTTACTTTATAATCATTTTTGAAATTACATACTTTGTAGTTATTTTTAGGATTTGGTCAACTACATGTCAAGTACATTATTTTGTAATTATGAGAAAAATAATTAATTAAATCTTAGTAAATCTTTTCATTTGATGCCACAAATGATGTAAGGTAGTTGAACTACTCTAACAAAGCATTGAGGCTCCTTTCACACTCCTTTCTTCCTAGGCTTTGTTTCTCTTCATGCTCTCCTCTTTCTCTAGTTTTACCTTTGCTCTTCGAGTGGGTGACCTTGTTCAAGATATGTGCCAAGGCATTTGAAGACCTGTTCGATTATTTTGTCAACTACCTTGAAGTTCCCTGATTTAGTATTTGGAAACCTTGATAATAACAACATCTTTTGAGGATGAGTTCCTAACTTGTTCTTTGAAAACATGCTTTGTTTCTACTGGGACATGTTAAATCTCAAGCTTTGACTATTGTTATATGTTGAGTTTGTTGACATCCTTAAATTCTACATCACCCCCTCTATCTAGGTGATGTCAAATTCATTTGTTAGCATCGTCTAATTTGTGGTGAAAAATGATTCATGTACCCACGTAGTGGGACAAAGGCTTGATGTTGTTGTTGTTGTTGTTTGTTGTTATACAAGGGTGGGATGCCAAGTGGAACTTGGACCTCTTACACTACCAATTTATTGTGGATGCTTTTGAATATGGATACGCCATTTACTCATCCAATCATAAGAGGATGATTAGAATGGAGAAAAAGATTAATAATCAGAATCACCAATTCCTCTTAAAGTTGTTTATCAGTTGGACGATTATGAACATGCCAAGTAAGCTAAGGCCAAAGAACCTTATGGCACCTTTTCGATCAACTACTAAGTAGGAGTAGAGGTGTCAATTCGGGTTGACGGTGTAAAACCCCTCCGAAGTTCATTTTTGTGAGTGCTGTTAGTCCAGACGAACTGTCCTTAGTACGGGACGAACTGAAGAAAATTATGAAAATCTGTATAGTTAGTATGGACGAGCTGTCTGGACGAACTGAGTAAAAATGCAGGTTCGTCTGGACGAACCTGGGTGCATCGGGACGAACCGAACAGAGAGTTTCGTCTAGGGACGAAATAAATTGGAATTAATTTTCGTCTGTACGATCCGTGTCCAGAGGAGTTCGTCCCGGGATGATCTGAGCATCGTTCTGGACGATTCTGCTTGATAAATTGAGGATTTGAGATATTTTGAGATATTTTTGAAGAGAGAGAAAAAGGCAGGAGAGAGAAAGAGAAGGAAAGAGAAAGAAGAAGCTGGGTTTTGGAGCTCGCTGAGCGCTTTTCGTCCGACGCCGCTGTTAGAAGAATTATTCGTCTCACAGTAAGAAATCCGAATCCTATTTCTAATTTCAAAGATTTCGAGTTTTGATATTTTTCTGCTCAGTTTTGTGTTCTTGTTACCGAAAAACGTGCATATCTTTGTATTTATGAAACTTTTACCGCGTAACTTTTGGTATGTTTCTGAAATAATGATTTTACACGATTTGAGTATTTTCTAGAAAGTTTTTACTAGATATTTTGAGTTTTGTGCGCTTTTTATCGAATAGAAAATTATCTGGACGTTGAAAAATATTGCTTCAGTACAAGTAAAGCTTTGTAACGTTGTTTTACACGATTTCTGGTAATTTAGTGATTTTCTGAATTTGTGAATTTTGTGGAAATTCCGTATACTGTCGTTATGCCGCTAACGAATTTTCTAAAGTTTTCGATTTTTCTGATTTGAATGTTTTGATGTGCTTTGATATCATAAGGGAGTTATAAGGGGCCGGAATCGTTTGTGATTCCGTTGTCTGGGTCCGGGAAACCTAAAAATAAGTTATGTTCTGAAAATTATGTATATCTGTTCTGTTCTGGTGCTTTAAGCACAAAGGGAGTTATAAGGGGTCAGAATCCTTTGTGATTCCATTGTCTGGGTCTGGGAAATCTGAAAATAAGTTATATTCTGAAAATTTTGTATATCTGTTATGTTCTGGTGCTTTAAGCACAAAGGGAGACATAAGAGGCCATAATCCGTTGAGATTCTGTCAGTGTCAGGGAAGGGAGGCATAAGGGGCCAGAATCCGTTGAGATTCTGTCAGAGTTTCTGGAATCTGATATATGTTATATGAAATGTGCTTTTATGATTTGAATTCTATTATGTACGATTCCATTTGTTATGTACGATTCCGTTTATTCTGTATGATTCTGTTTGTTCTGTACGATTCCGTTTATTCTGTATGATTCTGTTTGTTATGTACGATTTCGTTGGTTCTGCGAAATCTGACTTGAATATTCTGCTATTCGAAATAAATTCAGTTCTTCTGTATCAGCTGTTTGATTCTAATCAAGTATATGAATATCGTATTTCATTTGATTATATACGATTTCTGTGATTATCTGAAACTGTGTATTTTGTCTATGCTTGGGATTTCTGTCGACTGTACGATATTTTAAGGGTTTTCTTCAATTGAGTTAAATTGTATTTATTGATTGTTATGTATTAATAAGATGTATATGAATGTGAATATATGATTGAAATTACTGTTATACTACTGAAAGACAACTACAAACTGGTTGAACCGTTGGTTGGAGATTGATAGACCTGACAGGATGGTAAGCCGATGGGCTTTCCTTTAAAAAGGGTTTGGTGTTATCCTTTATTGATCACGTGATATAACGATTGAGGGTCATAAGGAGTTTATGCCGACGGGCAGGGGTGACGACTCTATTATATCCAACGGATTACTAACATACTAACCTTAAAAAATGCCTAATAGCCAGTGATTTTACTTGTCGAGTAAGACTACTGTACTGGAATGCATGTGTAAAGTATTGTTCTTATGATCTCATTATGGATTTACTGATTTATCGATATTGACTGATTTATTGATATGGATATTGATACCGACACCAATATTACTGATTCACTGATACTACTGATTCATTGCACTGATCTTATGACACGTGATACACCGAATACTGACCGTTACATGTGATACCCTGATACACGTGATTCATGTGATTTACCGAGCACGTGATCTAGAATATGATTTTACTGTATTGATTGATTTTAATTGTTATTATTGATATTGATTTGATTTCAACTGTCCTTACGATGTATGGAATTGATCGTTTTATATGATTTCATACCGACTGATATTATTGACCGAAATTGATTTCTTTTTTTACTGATCTGATTGATTTTATTGCTGTGATTGATGCGATATTGATTTGACGGCTTTACTAGTACAGACTTATTTACTGATGATTTATCGTTACTGTATGAATTTACTGTTACTACATGATTTCACTGTTATAGCATAATCATTCATGTCGTCACAGGATTGTTACTGATATTGATACATACGCTGCTACTACTGATTCACTGCACTGACATTTTGCACGTGATATAGCTTACTGGATTGCATATGATTTATTGAGCAAGTGATATTGAATAACTGGAATTGCAAGTGTATGTTTTGATACGATTCTACTACATTGATTTGACTGATGTTATAGATAAGACGACTACTATTGAGATTTGACTCACATACTGATTCATTGAGCTTTATGGGATTTTCTACTGTTCACTGGTTCTATCACTGATGATTTGTATTATATTGTTCATGCATTGACTATTGATTTCTGTTATGCATTGATTTCTGTTTTTGTACTGATTTCCGTACCTGCATCAATTCAATGATCATGTGTAAGTGACTGTTATTGATTTGATTGATTGATATGCATATTGTTTTCCGTACCGTGCTTTGATTTCAGTTATAGGCTATGGTAACCTGCTGGGCTTTTTGAAGCTCATTATATGTGGTTAACAATTTCAGGTCTGAGCAAGGGAGCATGAAGTGATGGTTGATCAAGACTGTCGACGAATCCTTTCACTATAAACGCCTGGGATGTCACAGGGGGGGGGGCAATTAGCCCCCTTGGGCACTTAAGGGTTCCGCCCCTGGGTGGGGCACATGTAGCTTAGCTAGCAATAAAAATCTAAGAGCCCCTCTCTATAAAAGTATCTTTT